>NC_041385.1:732303215-732331301 GCF_002162155.2 Triticum dicoccoides
TCGACTCTCTGCTTGGGTTGCAAGAAGCGCGGGGAAGACGCCGGAGATGGGTTCTTGCGCGTCGGTCCACAAGGACGACGTCGGGCTGCCTAAGAAGCAGCAGCTGCTCAACGCCTCCTCGCCGCCGTCCAAGGACGGCACCAAGGCCGTCGACGGCGCCCCCGTCGGCGACGTCCTCGTCGACCTCAAGCGCAAGATCGAGGGCTTCGGCCCCAGCAGGACCCCTGACACCGGTGAGTACGCCGCTTCATCTTTCTCTGCCACGGCGTCCGTTCCGATTCTTGCTTGCTTCGTCAGTTATCAGTCGCGGGATAGATTAATCTTTGTCTTCCACGGCCGGAGGAGCAGATTGGTGGTCGGTTCTTTATCTTTATGTGGAAAGCGGGCTTTTTGGGAAGTATTTTTTCTTCATTAATTGATTTATTGTTCGTGTCTGCTGTGCATTCATGCCGAAGGATATCGGCGTTGCGGTTTTGGTAATCCCTTCCGTAAACAATCTGGTTGAATGTTTCAGAATTTCAGTAGGTAGTAGTGATGATCTATTCGTCTCAACAGAAAGCGACTTTTATCAGCGCAGACTGGTTCTGAATTCAACTGCACACACCCGAAAAACAGAGACTTGTTCAGGATTCAGCGGCTACCGCAATCCTTTTTGTGAAAAATTCTTGTCATAACTTATTTATCCAGTTCTTGAAAAATTCAGGTGCTTGCCCAAATCAGGATGCTGTACCGCTGCAACCATGGAAAGACTATCTGGTTCCTTGGTTATTTTTCGTAGCCAGATTCTTAGGGGGACACAGTTTCGTCCTTAGTTGCAGCAGCTCAGAATTGCCAATTTGAAGTTTCAGTCTTGTGTCTCTCCCTGTTGCCCCAAATCAGGAACTTGCTTCCTAGTTACTGGGTTTTGGCTCTAATATCGCTTCATCTGAAATCAAGTTCCAGCCTTGACTTCTGAATCATCATCTAATAAGTGTGCAAGCTAGTGGTTTTGTGACAAGGTTTTTTATCAAATTTTAATGCGGTCCAATCATATTTCTGCCAAACTGAATCTGATAATTCTTTTACAAAGAACTGAACTAACTGAACCCAATTTGCAGGTAGCAAGGATGAGATGTTCTTCGAGTCTCAACCGTGGTTAGATTCCGACTGCGAGGACGACTTCTACAGTATAAATGGAGGTAATCACAGAAATAGACACATTTATCTATCTACTGTATAAGTAGATTCCATTCTAGTGCTAGAGTATTATATACTCCCATTCTTGTGTGCAATTATGCTGCCTCTCCATACGGATGTTTCTCTTGTGCCAGTGGATTGGTTCATGCTGTTCCTTTTTTAGGCTGTTCTGTCATTAATATTATATATCTGTAGCATACCAGCATGTGGCTTGTTTCCTCCGTCTGTTTAGGCCCAATTGCATGTTCTCTGATTGATATGATGATGAACTGCTGATGTAGCTTTCATTTGTCGCACTAGAATCCGAGGGGCTTATTTTAGGCACCGATTGCTTCTTGAGACAAAAGGTTGAGGGCCTTTGATTTTGATTTAGTCTTTTGGCACTATCATGCTTGTTGGCATCTAAACAGTTATGAGCTGCAGTTAGCTATCCCAGCCCATGTGGCTCCTTCATTTTATATAGCTAATGCCGAATCTTGAGAATATAAGACAATCATGCCTGCCTTTTGTGACACCCTCAGGAGTTTAATAGTGGATAGCTAGATCTTCAACTACCAGATCATGTGATAGCTTCAGGTCTCCAGCCCCTGCGACACGCTTAACCATAAGATATCCTCTTCATGCTGTGCAGATTTCACTCCGTCGCGCGGCAGCACTCCGGTCCATCAACCCAGGGCGCAGACCGTGATGAGCAGCGTATTTCTACCTGACAACGCCGTGCAGAGTCCCAATTCATCGGAGGCTTCTCCAACTGGACGGAGAAAATTAGCCGATCTCCTGCAAGAGGCGACGCGGAACGACACTGGGGAGAGCGCCGACGCCGCCACCGGAGAGTCGGACGGCAGCAAGAGCGGACAACAAGCCGTTGCCCCAGCAGCTGGGAAGTCTGTGTCGGAGCGCAGCTCCGGCTGCAGCACGGAGCCGACGCCGGTGAGGGAGGCCAGGAGCCGGAAAGAGCGGGCCTGGTATGCTGGCCGCTGCTGCCTGCCGACCTTCGTCCACAGCCTGGCCCTAGACGACGAGGGGCGGCAGAAGACGGGCCCTGGCCCCTGCGCCGTCTGACTGACGGTCGAAGGTCGACGGCGGGCGTCTCCGAGCTGTATCTACTACGATATACCACTACTACCTGAACCTGATCCAGCCCCTGAATCGAGCTACTGTAAAGATGGTGAGAGCGCTGAGAGTGCTATACATATAAATATGCTTGTAATAATCAAGCGAATGGTCCACTCCGGTGAGGTAGTTCATGTGCTGCGTCCGGAACCCTTCCTAGCTCGAGAAAATGCTTCGGCCTGTGCATATCTTAAATCTCCTTGCCTGCCTCTGATCTGATCTGAACCTGAGTGATCTCTCTCCATGGATATGTTTTTCAGTTGCCAGCAGTTGGCCAGAAAGAAAATGGCATGATTGATGCCTCTGTGTGTGTACCTAGTATACCTACCATGCCATGTTCTCCAGGGGTTCACTGTGTGATTGGTGGGTTTTGAGGCAACTTGATGATGGGTGCTGGGCAAGTGGATTTCGCGTCTGTCCAGGGTGCCAATTGTCCGGCGTCTCTTTTGCCTTTTCCATTGGCAATTCGGCGTGGATCACGGTGGAATCCGTGGTTTGCAGCGGTGCCACGGATGGAGCCGGATCCGTGCTGCTTTTTGGTCGAACTTTGTGACAAGGACGCGTTAATTGCCCATGATATGTGGGTCATCATGCACCACTGCCTTTTGATATGCATGGAATAGTACGTTGGTCTTATATGCAAACTTCTGACCAGAGTGTGTGAGAGAGAGCAACACAAACCTAAATTAAGGGCCAGCCAGCACAGCAAACAAATATCCAGCAAAAAATATCCACTTTCTGAACCCATCTTTCAGAGGTTCCAGTGAACCCCCAAAAAAGCTGTCGACGATGAATAAGATCGATTTTGGCAGCACAAACAAATATCAACAGCCAAACAGCACAGCAAACAAATGTCAGACACACAGTTGAATCGGCAGCCAAGCAGCACAGCCAAAGAAATATCTCTTTCACCCCTATTGTGAAATCTTTCAGAGGTTTGAAAGGACCGAACAAGCTTATCGTCGGCAAACAAGATCGATTTTGGCAGCACATACATGTAACAATCAATAAAGCAGCACACAGGAAATACTAGTATCAGATAAGGCCTTCACAACACAATGACAAAAGTGGCGTCTGTTCTTGTTGGTCCCTCATGAGGATCACTCAATCAGGTTTGACATGAGACACGCGAGTAGTACTACCAGACGCATTGATTCCGAGTTCTCTAATTAAGATTACCAAGTGGCATCGAAGCGACCGTGCAATGTAGCGCTACAAATACAGTGTGGTGATGGTGCAGTCACAGAACAGGGCCAACCACATGCCTGACCAGGAAACACGTCCACAGCACCAGATCCGTTTTATGTTGATATTTGCTGCTTCCCTGAAGTGTGACACGTTCAAGATCGATGCTTCAAGCTTCCTACACGCGACTTCCGATTGGTATGCTACATGGGCTACCAAAGCGAGGAAGACATCAGAAAGGATCGGATGCGTTGCAGCAGCTCCGCCTTCACCGCATCGGGCACCGAGGCTGTTTCAGAAGCAGGAGAAAATGATAATCGTGCAAAAAGAACCAACCCAAATGAAAGAAACATTTGCTTAGGGCTTAGCATCATTGTTATTGACAAGAAATGCACAAATCTATGGCAAACATAGGAGGCGAGAAGCAGGTGCAAAAAAAGAACATTGTCCAAATTTTTGTCCCAGATCCTGTTACAGTAAGTAAGCGACTTTGGAGTTTAGGTTCCCTTGCCTGACACTTATGAAAAGATGGACATATACAAGCCATGGTTATATTATTTTATAACAATCCTTCCAACTCGTATCTAATGTGAACTGGAACTAAGCAACATACCTCTTGCAACCAGAAATAAATTAATTGGACAAATGAAAATCACTGACCTCTTCCTTTTGGAGTAATAACATGAATAAGATCATCTAATGTTACATTATTTCTTCCCTTTTTCCTTGCATATGCCCTAGAGAGAAATAAGATTAGTCAACAATGACGACGGGGAATGATAGCTTTTAGATTCTCAAGGGAAAACCATGGCATCTTGAGTCCAGACAAATGGAGTGTGCAATACAACACAAATTTCAGAATGCTCAAATATGACAGCTGAGGCAGCAGACAGGTTAGTGATAAACTGCAAGTTGGTTGCCAAGGCTCAAGAGATTTCAGTGATATAGAATTAGTCTCGAGATGATTTGAATAAAGGTAGAACCGGACTGTAAGAACTGCATAGCCATGTATTCTGCAGAAACATAACAGTTGAAGTTGTCCTGTGCAACAGAGTTAAGAAACTCTTCATAATACTTGACGAATGTGCAGAAAGTATGTCTTAAAGCGCACATGCTGCTTATGTTACTTGTAGCTCTGGAATTTTTGTACTAAAACAAAACATTTAACTCATTGCAAATATTATAGAGTAGTAAACACCTACTAAAGCCATGCATTTGCTCATCGATCAGAAAGTGGTATGCCTACCGTTAAGTTTGCTTTACGAGAAATCAAGACAAATACATGCTATTTTTCTTTGGTCATAACTAACCTAGTAAACAGGATAAAAACTCTGCATTGTTGTGAGTTTAAAGAATATACTTCAAAGATAAAAACATCTTTCTTTTCAAAGGGGAGCAGGTTTGTTATTTTAATGAAATCCTATGACAATGTTAACTGATTGCTATGCAACATTGGACAGGAAACGACAGATATAAGTCATTCTTCAGAGTTGTTGGCCATAGTAAACACATGCCAGACATTATACCGGACTTAGATGGATGAGGAGCCAAACCTGCAGAGAGCCTTCATGTCATCCCTCCAGCCGCACTCGACGAGCCGCTCCCGGAGAAGCTCCATCAGCCGCTCTTTCTCGCCGCTCTCTACCAACTTCAGAAACCAAAAGCCCACCTCACAGTTACCACACACAATGCCAGCAGAAGCAAAAAAAACACAACCCTAAGACCATCCATTGTTCCTTCTCACAGTAGACCCTTACCCCCCACCCCCTCTCTCTTCCTACCAAACCCTAGCCAAAATCGAATCCAGATTACCCATCCGCATGACACCGGCGGCTGCCGGCAAGCCTAACAAACCCTAACCCCAAGAGAGAAAAAAGAAAGAACAGCCGCGACCGCAGATTTGCTGCGCCGCGGGGGGCAAGCGAGCAGGCAGTACCTTGAGGTTGATGATATCTCCGAGAGAAGCCTCCTTCCCTACCTCCTCCTCCTCCTCCTCGTCCTGGTCCGGCGTCGGCGGCCGGTTAATCGACGACCTCCTGCCAAAAAAAAAAGGAAAAAAGAACGCAAATTCTTGAGAAATAGTGGCACCGCCGGACTGGATGACACATGGATAAGATTGCATGAGGGTTAATCGCAGGATCCGCGGAAGAACAGGAGAGGATCGATTAGCTCGCTTACATGCTTGGACTGGAGAGCGCCTCTGGCTTCCTGCTTCGTCTCGCGGGTTCCTGAATCCTGTCTCCTCTGCTTCAGACGTTGTCAGACCGGCTTTGCTAAGTTTTTTTTTGTTTTTGCCCTGTTCCTATCGGAGCGGACTGCCGGGTCAGTTGCTGGGCCGCTTCTTGCGATAGTGTTGGCCCGAGCTCCTTTTCTTTTTTTCTGAGAAAAGTGTTGGCCCGAGTAGCAGACGCTATTGGACACGGTCTGGGCTCTTCTCTGGGAGCAAACAAGGGGGGAAATCCGAATTTTTTTTCTCTTTGGAATTAGAAGCATATTCGGTCAAATAACCTTTTTTTTTGCGAGAAGAGCTTTCGATCTATTCACCAAACATCAAGGTTAGAAATTACATCCATGTACAAGTATGGTCGTCCTCTATTGGGATGTACTATTAAACCAAAATTGCGTCTGGAGACTGATAACCCTTGTGATCTCTTTCCTTTTTCTATTGGTTAAGGAATGTTAATAATGAAATAACTGATAGAGCTGCTAATGGATTTCATGTCCCTCTTGGTCTCCGTTCTCGTTGGACGTTTTGACTTAGTAGATATGTGATTTTCACTTTGATCCACGTACTTTGTTTCTTCTTTCACCGCTTCCTTTCGTCTCTATTCTTCGGGGCAACGAGGACTATAAGTACGGGAACCTAAGGCGCGCAATCATCATTGCCCCTCCCTCATCGAAGTTGGCAAACCTTGTTATAATAGACAGTTGGTAAATCGTCGTGCTAAGGCCCTATAGGACCAGCAAACCAGAACAACAACGTCACTGTCGGGGATATATCTCGCGGTATGACCCGGCCAGAAGTATGACCCGGTTGGGCTTGGCATTTTCATTGGTAACCCGCCGGAGGACTGGCGATTCACGAGTCTGGCGGCTCACTGGTCCGACGACTCACGAGCCTGGCGACTCATGGATGGCCTTAACGGCGGGTCAGATAGAAGACTAGGCCCAAGGCCCAGAAGGCTGGCTCATATTATGGTGAGCCGGTTTAAGAGGAAAGACATGAGGAATACAAGGAGTCAGACCCGGACTTGTATCCGGCTTGTATTAGAAGATAGATTAGTCCTAATCTTATTTGGACTTCACATGTAACCCGCCCCTTCAACTTATATAAGGAGGGGCAGGGCATCCCAAGAGGGACAAGTAGGAAGAAACAATCTCTAGGGCCAGACACAAAGATCCGGCTTACCGGCGACTCCCCCATGATCATAATGAGATCTAGCCACAAACATCATGTAGGGTTATTACTGGATGATGTTTCCCGGGGCCCGAAGCTGTCTAAATCCTTGTCTTATGTTGCGTCTCTCGATTCCGCCCAACCCCTCTCAAGCTATCACATAGATGTGTTGGCCTCGCGACTAAGTCCTCACACTAATGACATATGTCGTGACAATTCCACGACAGTTGGCGCCCACCGTGGGGCCTGCGCACGGTGGGGTTGAGTTCTTGGAGGGATCTTTCTAGGGATCGAGAAGTTGTGCAATTTTCCGGATGAGCCAGTTTGAAAGGGTTTGCGTCAACTTCAAGTGGACCAGTCCAGATTTTAGATCTATGAGATTTAAGGTTCAAAAAAATTAAGGTTACAAACTTGTCTGTCGCCATCGTGGCGCAATCTGCCGATATGCAGGAGGCCAACAGGAACTTAGTCCTCACATCATTGAGCAATCAGAGGGACGTGATCAAGTTTTCGGGGCAACTGTTGTCCGCGGCATCTAGCGATCCACCAAGCCAGTCAAATCACCAATGATACGAAGCCAGGACCGAGACCGACAGGAGTTCTGTACGCGTACAAATCATCCAGTTTGCTGCTCCAACGCACCATATACTTTTTCTGAAATCTTAAAAGTGCACGCGCACTTTTTCGTAGGAACGGGCGGCCGGGCTTGTTACGTACATGTATGTCTACTTTTTGTCAGCTAGTGGATATTTTTTGTTAGAATTAAATGCATATGGACTAGTCCTAGAAACAGATTCACGCACATTAATTTTGGCCACTTATCGTCTCGGATCGTGGGCTGTCACGGACTCGGACGTCCACGCGGCTGCGTCTATATAAGTGTGCGGTGTCCCCTAACCCTAGCCGCCACGAACAGATCACATCTGCTCACGCCGTCGTTCCTTTGCTGCTGCTGCCGCCGGTGACTCCATCCCGTCCGCCGCGTACACAGTCGACGGGAGAGCAGGTCTCCGAAACCACGCCCTTCTGGTTCCTGTACGGGGTGAGGGGCGAATAGGTTTTTGGGCAGCGATTACGCGACTGCTCGCTTCCGATCGTCTACTTCCTCTACGTCCGCGTCGCCTTCATCATCACCATGGCCACCGACCCCGACCGTGCCGCCGCCGAGAAAGCTGAAGCCGACAAGAAGGCCGCCGAGGATGCCGCTGCTGCCACCAAAGCCGCGGCCTCTGCATGGCCTACTGGGGGGTATAACTCATTTATCCCGCTCCTGATTAATTTCATATTAGCAGTACTAGCAGTATGTGTAGATTTGTCTACTGTTTACTTAGTACGTGCATGTTTAGATTAAAGTCAGTACGTCATCAACTTAGTCAATGCCATGCTAGTGATTTACTCGTGGATTAATTTAATCGAGAAATTGCCTATTTACTCAACAATTCAAAAACCTATTATGTGTAGGAATTTTTCCGCAAGTGGCTTTGCCGCAGCACTGAAACCGGATAAGTTTACCGGTACGTATTTTAAGCGTTGGCAGACAAAGACCACTTTATGGCTCACGGCTATGAACATGTTCTGGGTCACCGGTGTGTCCACGGGAACGATTGCTCCTGAACAGGAGAAGGCGTTCAGGGAGGCAACCATTGTGTTTCTCGGAGCAGTTCTTAGCGTGATCGGAGATAAACTGGTCGACGCATATTTACATGTGCATGTCGCCAAGGACTTGTGGGAGGCGCTCGAATCTAAGTTCGGGGCCGCCGATGCAGGGAGCGAGATGTATATTATAGAGCAGTTCCACGACTACAAGACGGTTGAGAACCGTCCTGTACTGGAGCAAGCTCATGAGATAATATGCATTGTTAAGGAGCTTGAGCTTCTGAAGTGCGAGTTACCGGGCAAGTTTGTCGCGGGCTGCATAATCGCTAAGCTCCCCAATTCCTGGAGGAACTTTGCCACCACTCTGAAACATCAGAGGCGTAAATTCTCTGTGGAGGATGTCATTGGCCATCTGAGTGTTGAGCAGAATTCGAGGGCAAAGAACTCGCACAGGAAAGGGGCCGAGGGGACTTCTGTTGCCAACATGGTGGAACCAGAGGAACTTCAACTCCCACAAGTTCAAGGGAAAGAACGATGTCCAACAGAATACCGACTTCAAGAAGAAGGGTAAGAAGACCTTCAAGAAGAACAAGAAGGATGAGGGCTGCTTTACTTGTGGTTCGACTGAACATTGGGCCAACAAGTTCCCAAACAAGTTTAAGAAGTCAGGACATGACTCCAAGTCTGTCAACATGATTGTGGGCAACAATGAGAATGGTGCATCTGGGTACGGTAATTTATTTACTGTTTTTTCAGTGTTTCAGCCTACCGATTGGTGGGTGGATACAGGTGCAGGTGTTCATGTGTGTGCTGAAATTTCATTGTTCTCTTCTTACCAGGTCACAGGCCACGGGTCCGTATTGATGGGGAATGGCGTGAGTGCTTCTGTTCATGGTGTTGGCACGGTCGATCTGAAGTTTACTTCGGGAAGGATCGTGCAGCTGAAGAACGTGCAGCATGTCCCCGCCATCAAGAAGAACCTCGTTAGTGGCTCCCTTCTATGTAGAGAAGGGTTTAAGTTGGTATTCGAGTCTAATAAATTAGTTGTTACTAAGTATGGACTATTTGTTGGAAAAGGTTATGAGAGCGGAGGGATGTTCCGCCTTTCCCTCGCAGATTTCTGTAATAAAGTCGTGAACCATGTTCATTTGAGTGTTAATGAATCTGAGGTTTGGCATTCACGTCTTTGTCACATAAGTTTCAGTGTTATGACGCGGCTAGCTAAGTTGGATTTAATCCCGAGTTTCACTTTAGCCAAAGGTTCTAAGTGCCTGTCATGTGTGCAAGCTAAGCAACCTCGCCAGCCTCACAAGGCTGCGGAGGAGAGACACTTGGCACCATTAGAACTCATACATTATGATCTTTGTGAGATGAACGGTGTATTGACTAAAGGTGGAAAGAAATACTTCATGACATTGATAGATGATTCAACTAGATATTGCTATGTGTATCTGTTAAATACTAAAGATGAGGCTCTACACTATTTTAAAATCTATAAGGCAGAAGTTGAGAATCAACTTGAAAAGAAAATTAAACGATTCCGTTCAGATCGTGGTGGAGAGTACTTCTCGAGTGAGTTTGATTCCTTCTGTGCGGAACACGGCATTATTCATGAGAGGACGCCTCCCTATTCACCCCAGTCAAACGGGGTTGCCGAGCGGAAAAACCGTACTCTAACTGATCTGGTTAACGCCATGTTAGATACGTCGGGTTTATCCAAGGCATGGTGGGGGGAGGCTAATATTGACGGCATGTCATGTCCTGAATAAAGTTCCGATAAAGGATAATGAGATCACTCCCTATGAGAGATGGGCAAAGAGAAGGACAACACTCTCGTACTTGCGTACTTGGGGCTGTTTGGCGAAAGTCAACGTGCCGATCCCCAAAAAGCGTAAGCTTGGACCCAAGACTGTGGACTGCGTTAATTTGGGCTACGCTAAGAACAGCGTTGGCTATAGATTTCTAGTAGTGAAATCTGAGTTACCTGACCAGAAGGTCGGTACAATCATAGAGTCTAAGGATGCTACATTCTTTGAGGATATTTTTCCTATGAGAGATATGCAAAGCACTTCTAGACAGGAATCTGAGGAGACTCCTGAGCCTGCCATTCCTATGGAATATTATGAACGAACACATGATGAAAATCCTGAGGAGGATGACGAGGAAACCCTTGGTAGGGGCAAGAGACAAAGGACTGCAAAGACCTTTGGTGATGATTTCTTCGTTTACCTCATGGATGATACTCCCACTTCTATCTCAGAAGTGTATGCCTCTCTAGAAGCTGACTACTGGAAGGATGCGGTCCATAGCGAGATGGATTCCATCATGGCTAACGGGACATGAGAGATCACTGAGCGTCCCTATGGTTGCAAACCATTGGGATGTAAGTGGGTGTTCAAGAAAAAGCTTAGGCCCGATGGTACGATTGAAAAGTACAAGGCCAGGCTTGTGGCCAAGGGCTATGACCAGAAACAAGAGAAAGATTTCTTCGATACTTATTCACCTGTGGCTAGACTGACCACCATTCGAGTATTACTCTTGTTGGCGGCCTCACATGGTCTTCTCGTCCATCAAATGAATGTTAAGACGGCTTTTCTGAATGGAGAGCTAAATGAGGAAATCTACATGCAACAGCCAGATGGCTTTGTGATAGATGGTCAGGAAAGGAAGGTGTGTAAGTTGCTGAAATCTTTATATGGCCTAAAGCAAGCACCTAAGCAATGGCATGATAAGTTCAATACAACTCTGACATCTGTTGGTTTCGTTGTTAATGAGGCTGACAAATGTGTATACTATCGCCATGGTGGGGGCGAAGGAGTTATACTGTGCTTGTATGTTGATGACATACTGATATTCGGAACAAACCTCAAAGTCATTGAGGAGGTCAAATCGTTTCTGTCTCAGAACTTTGAGATGAAGGACCTTGGTGTGGCTGATGTTATCTTGAACATCAAGCTACTGAGAGATAATGAGGGTGGGATCACACTTCTGCAATCCCATTATGTTGAGAAGGTGTTGAGTCATTTTGGATATTCGGACTGCACACCATCTCAAACACCATATGATCCTAGCGTGTTGATTCGAAAGTCCAAAGGCATGGCTAAAGATCAGTTGAGATACTCTCAAATCATTGGTTCACTAATGTACCTAGCGAGCGCAACGAGGCCTGACATCGCGTTTGCTGTGAGCAAACTGAGCCGGTTTGTTTCCAAACCGGGTGATGTACATTGGCATGCTGTTGAAAGAGTTATGCGCTATCTGAAAGGTACTATGAAATATGGACTTCACTATACCGGAGACCCGTCGGTACTTGAAGGGTATAGTGATGCGAATTGGATCTCTGATGCTGATGAGATGAAGGCCACAACTGGGTATATGTTTACTCTTGGAGGTGGCGCTGTTTCCTGGAAGTCTTGCAAGCAAACGATCTTAACGAGATCGACAATGGAAGCAGAATTAACAGCATTAGACACTTCTGGTGTTGAAGCAGGATGGCTTCGAGATCTTTTGATGGACTTGCCACTGGTTGATAAACCGGTTCCGGCTATCCTTATGAACTGTGACAATCAGACTGTCATCACCAAGGTGAAGAGTTCAAAGGACAACATGAAGTCCAACAAACACATAAGAATGAGATTAAAAGCTGTCAGAAAATTAAGAAACTCCGGAGTGATAGCGCTGGACTATGTCCATACGGCTAAGAATCTGGCAGATCCCTTTACGAAAGGGCTATCACGTGTAGTGATAGATAGTGCATCGAGGGAGATGGGTATGAGACCCACATGAGTTGTCATGTTGGTAACCCAACCTATGTGATCGGAGATCCCGTGAAATAGGACCTGAGAAACAAGCCAGTGGTGAACTGAGGAGAGTAACTTTACTAACCCACTCTGTTGGAGATGCAATACTCTCGGAAACTGTATGGAAGGATGACTACTGTCTTAATGTGTTCCAAGGCTTATATGTATAAGCAAGATGCTATCCTACAGAGCGATCTTTGGAGGAACACACCTATGTGAGCCCGACTGCTAGTCACAGTCTATGAGATTGGGGTGATCTCTAGTAAGCTCATGAATAGGCCAGGAGTGTGACTTATATGCTCCACCCGAGGGGTCAGTCTTCGGCAGCCCAGTACTAGTAAGACATGTGGTGAAACTTCTTTACGCCAAACTGATAATTCAAGGCATAGTCCATTGTTTAGTTGTGAAGGAGTGTAGCTACTTGCTCTAGGTGAAGCTCAACCTTAACAGGTCTTCACTGAAACACTAGTATATCAAAACAACGTTTGGAACAAAGGACAAAGTGGGCCCCTGAGATCTGGTGGGGGATTGTTGAAATGTGAGATGGGCCTAGAGCTTATATGACAATTTCAGATTTGATCTCTAAGGGCCCATGTAGGTGGCATGACAAGGTGGTGGGAAGTTTAGTCCCACCATGCTAGTGGAAGGAAAGTTGGAGTGGTTTATAAGGGTGGCTCTTCTACATGCTATTGGAGCTTGAGAAGAGAAGAGGCCCTCGCGCGCTCCTCCTCCGCCGCCCGCCTCGCCACGCCTCGCCTCGCCTCGTCACGACGCCGCGGGTCGCGGGTCGCGGGAATGAGCCGAGCCGAGCTCACACCTATGCGCTTATTTTTGCCAGTCACTAACGGAGAGGTTCTGACAGCAGGGCCACGATTCGAGACGTCGGATCGACGTGGGTCAAGCCCACGTCTCTCCACGCGGCTGCGTCTATATAAGTGTGCGGTGTCCCCTAACCCTAGCCGCCACGAACAGATCACATCTGCTCACGCGCACGCCCACCGTCGTTCCTTTGCTGCTGCTGCCGCCGGTGACTCCATCTCCGAAACCACGCCCTTCTGGTTCCTGTACGGGGTGAGGGGCGAATAGGTTTTTGGGCAGTGATTACGCGACTGCTCGCTTCCGATCGTCTACTTCCTCTACGTCCACGTCGCCTTCATCATCACCATGTCCACCGACCCCGACCGTGCCGCCGCCGAAAGCTGAAGCCGACAAGAAGGCCGCCGAGGATGCCGCTGCTGCCACCAAAGCCGCGGCCTCTGCATGGCCTACTGGAGGGTATAACTCGTTTATCCCACTCCTGATTAATTTCATATTAGCAGTACTAGCAGTATGTGTAGATTTGTCTACTGTTTGCTTAGTACGTGCATGTTTAGATCAAAGTTAGTACGTCATCAACTTAGTCAATGCCATGCTAGTGATTTACTCGTGGATTAATTTAATCGAGAAATTGCCTATTTACTCAACAAAGAAAAGGGAAGGTATATAAATACACGTTTTAAAATATCTGTATGTACCTAAACTGAATGAGCTCTGTACACTTGAGGCATAACATAGTAAAATGTAGTTAAATCAATCTATCATGTAAAAAACAAAATACAGATATGAGCAGAGAACATACCAGTATTATTGATGATTCACTATGGGTGATACTGTCCACAGTCCACACATGCTATGAGATCTCTGCCACCACCGCAACATTCACCAAAATGTCACAATTAAAAATAATAAAGGTAATGGATACAACAGAAACAATGTAGGAAAATATGCTAGTAATCACGAACATCACTAAACCCCATGTAGGGCTTCAGGGTTGCCTCTCAATTTTAAGATCTGCTATGTAATTCCAATTATGACAGGGGCTATATAACACATTCTTGATTTTTGGCCTATCCTTGTCATTTTGTATAAAATATAGTATCGCAAAAATAACGAATAGAAACCAAACAAAAACTCAGCCAGGATTAGGCTGGAAACTCCAACTTTTTTCAGATTCTTCTTAAATTTTCAATACAATATGTGAATAGTAGTTTGAACAGTTTACCATTAGTATTTGGATTGCTGACTAAGAAATGACAAACATTTGGCGATCTGCGTGCTGCCGTTGCCTTACATTGATTGCCAATTCTCTAAGCATCTCATTTTGACATATAACCATAAAAAATTGAGACACCTAGCTTGTTCGCGCACAAGTGAGGTTGCTTTATCCAAACTCTAGTTAGGTTGCTGGTTATCAAACTCTAGTTATTTTGCTTTATCCACTCTACTTAGGTTGCTGGTTATCAAACTCTAGTTACTTTTCTTTATTCTACTTAGGTTGCTTTATCCAAACTTAATATAATAAAATACATAGAACTTACTTGGACTGCGTGGAGTTTGATGTTTCTACACATCGCTAACCTGATGCACAATAAGAAAAACTCTAGTAATCTTGCGCGTGCAATGCCCATTTCAAAGTTACAGATATAAATTCAACAAAAGCAAACTACAAGTAATAACACTTCTATTTTAAAGATCCTGTACAATAAATCTCCAGTAATAAGGAAAAAATCGTGAACTAAATTACATATTCTAACTTATCAAAAAAATCATTATTTTAGCTTAAACTGTATCCAAATTTCATAGAAAGGAGAAATTGCATCAAAAAAATCATTATTTTAGAAAGGAGAAATTGCATTTAGCTTTTTTAAAAGCTTACATCAGGCTATGATTGTCAAAGTATTCGCAGTGGTAGCGCTGCCACGTCCTGCTACGGATGTGGCCGGACCGTCATCCCCAGGCAACTCTTTGAAATTTCATGAATTAATCATCGACTAAAGCAGTCCACAAACTCCTCATCGGAATGGTTTATAGCTAAAAGTCATGAAAACATATTCAACAAAGATAAAGATAACAATTATTGGACATGCTAATTCTGCACATTTGTTTTTGGTAAAGAGACGGAAATATACTTGTGAACATTCCAGATTCATAAGTCATAAATTGGCACCAGACTGATGGTATTTAACAAGCCAGAGTATGCAAATATGATATCCAAACAATTATTGTGCAATCAGAATATGTGAGGAAATAAAAACAAACACAATTACTATAACACCTAGAACGGACAAAACCAAAGTTCAGTTCAAAATCCTCTGAAGACAGTAGTTATCACACTATCAGTCACATGAGCATGGCAGGCCCTAAACATGCAAGAAGCAGCTATATTTGTATTAACATCTAACACAACATCTGAGCATTGCATATCAAATTTGACGTAATCGGCACATGCCTTAATTTTGTGTTTCTCTTGTTATTTTCAATCCCAAGGACCTCCAATTGATCCGGTTTGCACTCCCAAGCTTCTGGACATCTGCAAGCAAACGCACCGCAAATCAATTAAACCCAATCCCAGCCCCCAAATCAGAAGAACAAATTTAACCTCACAATCCACTCATCCATGTTAATACAGAAGTTCTTCCTGGAGCCCAAGCAACCGTCCTGAGCTTCCTTGAGAATTTTGTCCGACGGAACTCCGAGACAAACTGCGAGAACTGAAGTTTGTGTGGCTAGTAAAGCACAACTTGGGAGTCACGTCCTCCGCTCCCGCTTCATCCCAATCATCCTCGCTCTCACTACATTCTGCCTCCTTTTAGTAATAAAATGACATCTGAACTTCAGTTAAACCTACACACATAACCAGATTACCAGATATGGCGTTCGCGTGGAGTGTGGCGCCGGTCACATCGAGGAAGTGGTGTCCGCGTGGTTTCAGGCGCAGGCAGCAACGGAATCAGCATCCGGGCCGTTCCGTCGATGACGTCCTTGCGGTGGAAGGATGTGACATCCCCCTGCGATGGAGAAGAGGAGGAAGGGAGGAGCTGGGTTACCGCCGGGCGACCATCGCAAGGGAGCGCAATGGACGCCTCGATCTGTAGGGGCTCGCCGTGTGGGGATGGGCTGGGCTGTAGAGAAGGGGAGAGGATATGTGGTGGACGCCAGCGGCTTGGGAAGAGGAGGACGAAGGGGATCGGGGCGTGAGGACGGAGAAGTGGGTGGTGCGTCAGGGTGTGGACTGTGGAGTACCAGAGGAGCACCGCTGGAGGTCGGGGCTGGAGGAGCGCCGCAAGAGGTCGACGTGGCGGCTGGTGCCGCCGATCATGCTTGCAGGCGAACCCTCGACCCCGACGGTTGAGTAGTGGCAAGCGGCAACCGCGCAGTGGGCGCACGGACGGCGAGGCGGCGCTGAATCAGGGCCGAAGCGCACGGAGCGGCGGCAAAACATTCCTTGGATTGGGGAAGCGATGTATTGGGTGGATGCGGGGAGCGCGGAAGTTTGGTTCGGCAGAGTTTTCGTCCGCCAGAGCAAATTGCTAAATGCAGTCTCGGCTGAGGATTAGCATAATCTTAACGGTTAGATTAAATTAAGTGCCCTGATCGTGAGGTTGGAATTGATCTGTGTTGTTATGTGTACATTAGGCTGTGTGCACTTAATGATGAATATGTTTTCTTGTTTAATAATAAATAAGTAGAGATACATTGACCAAGTCCAAGGGCTAGTCACGAACGACAAAAGCTAAGGAGAAAAAATACCATCAGCGGCGGCTCACAGCGCCCGTTCACATGGGCTGATAGTCCCCTGCCACGGCTATCTCCATCTTTTTTCCATTAAAAAAAGGCGGCTGCTACAGATAAGTCGGATGATTTCCTAGCCCGCCGTCCGATCTAACCGAGGGTGGACGTTCGATCGCCGCAAACGAAGCCGTTTTCTTTCTCTCTGTTCTTCCATCCTGCACCCCGTAGCATCTGCAGCAAAAAAAAGCTTCAACGCAGCTGCTCCCATGGCAGCACCGCGCGGCGCGGCGCCCGGCGGTGCTTCACTGCAACCCCGGCGATGCCCCAATCGGCGCCCGGCGGTGCTTCACTGCAACCCCGGCGATGCCCCAATGCACCCCGGTGCTTCAATGCAACCCCGAGAAAGCTTCAACGACCCCAGCGGTGCTTCACTATAGCTCCGGCTCGCTTCATTGCAGCCCCGGCGACGCTTCATTGCAGCCCCGGCGGAGCTCCGATGACCCGGAGAGCGCTCCATTGCAGCTCCGCCGCCGGCGATTGCAGCACCAGCAGCACCGCCCTCCGAGATTGCACCGCAGCACTGTGGACATGGGCGAGTTTCTATGTCGCAGCACCGAGTTCGTCGACGAGCGCCGCAATTCCGGCGAACGGCCGCCTCCCCTGCGTGTTGCGTCGCCCCCTCGGGGTTGCAACACTGTGGCGGTGCGCTCGTAGGGCTTCATTGCCCTTCATTTGCGGGTGGGCAGCAGGCAGTGTCGCCGTCGCTCCTGGTTCGCCGCACCGTGGAGTGAGAGGGGCGGTGTCCGCCATGGGAGCCTCTCTCCTCTGTGGTGTGTGAAGATGCAGAGACGGGGAACGAATCCGACGGCGAAAGGGGAAAATGAGTGGGGAGAACGTGTGGAGGAGAATAGAGGTGGAAGAGATAAGGCTGGCTGTGGGCGGTGGATGGGCCCAGTGGACACGTGTCGAGTCCTGCGTGCGGCTTATGTTTGTTTGTTTTAATCCGATTGAAAACAAACGTTTTCCTTAAAAAAAGGCATAAAGAGAAGAAGAGACGGTCAACGAAACAGTCAACAAGACATAATCAGATTTGGCCAGAAAGTGGGGATGGACACGGGCTCCGCCGCTGCAGCCTCGCCTCATGGGTGTCTCTCCGCTACCGCACCAGACCTCATCCACCTCGACTCCGAGCGGCCTCTCCCATGGCGTGAGCTGCCTCGCCAGTCTGCCTCTGCTTCAGGATGCTTCCTCCGCAACTGAGCCTCCGTTTCGCCTCCGATTCAGGATGCTTCCTGCCGCCTCTAACCCGCGGTTTTACGCTAAGTCGCCGGCACCTCGCCGTTTTCTGCTGGCCAGCACGGCCTTGCCTCCCGCGCACTCGCCACCTCCAGAGCCGCCGCGGACCCGGCTTTGATGCCCCTCTGGTTTTCTCCTACGTGCGTCCTTGTGGTGGCGCGTCTCGTACACCGGAACCGCTCTGTCCCAGCGCCTTCGTGGCCGCCCCGCGAGCTTCACAACAGAGTCGCCTTTGGTTTGTACAGCCGTCACACGATGAGCCGCCGCCTGCCCCCGGGTTGACTCGCGTCCGTTTCAAGCTGTTCAAATCGCCGCCTCCGCCGTCTCAAACGCACTGCCGCTGCAGTTTTTGAGCCGCCACCATGGTGATGCCTCCTTTTCGCTGTTGGGTTGAGCCACCGGGGCCGCGTTGAGCCGCCTCTACTGTGTTGAACAACCCGGGCTATATTGAGCCGTCGGTCTGCCTGAGCTGTCTCTGATGCGTTGAACGGATCATCCGTCATCCGAACAATCAGGTGATATCTATCCGTTTAAGTTTATTAGCATACATGGTTTTTTGTCAAAAAACAATTACTCTGGTTTGCGATGTTTTTGATGCAGGACAATTGTTCGCTACATCAACATAACGTGCTTGACTCGCCCGTCCGAGCCGGCTTACAAACGCCGTGACCGACTCATCTGTCTGTACCGCCTCTGATGCTATGGTCGTCTTTTCCGTCCGTATCTCGCGGCTTGGTCTACATCAACACACCGGGTCGCACCTATCTGCATGAGCTGTTTATTGAGTATGAGCAAGTAACTGCTTGGGAAGCCCGGTTTTCTTCTAACAATTTGGAAGCAAATTATTATATATTATCACCCGCCGTCGGCACTGGATGGCTCAATGGGCAGGTGCACAAGTCACCGACACTACAGTTCGATTAACTTCAAACATCCAGTTGGAAGGAACCATTGGCCGAGTTGCTGACACGATTCATAAGGGGTCATTTATAAACCCGCCACAGTCACCTCAACATTCTGTGGATTCATATTGTGCTATCAACACCAATGATATAGACCTTCTGCTATGGTCAAATATGAAGAATCTCAAAGACAACTCCTCGAGCCGCCTTGAGACTCGGGGGCTACATGGACATGGCTCAGTAAATGTTGCCAGTTTAAAGGCCGTCGGAAAATTTCCGGCTCAAAATGAAGAATTCCGGTTCAAAATATGGTTCAAGAGAAATCTGTCTCTCACAAAGCTTTGAAAGCTCTCAATATCCGGTTTAAAAATCTGGCTCAAGAAAAAATTATATTTCGCAAAGCTCGAGTTCTCAGATAAAATTAAAGGGACCAAAGAGAGTCTGTTGCAAAAGCACAACTCAAACATACGTATTCCGCTTCAAAAAGACCATTGGGGGCTGATCGTATTCGAATCTAGCCTAACTCCTTTGGCACAGCTTCCTGATCGTATTTGAATCATAGCTGTTCAAACAACTTGAGCATTTGGGGTCTGGGTCATATTCGAATCATACCTTAACCCCTTTTGGTCCGACCCTGATCGTATTCGAATCAAAGTCGTTAAATATTCTCAAGGTCACTTGGGGGCTTCCTGTTCAAACATAGGTCGTATTCGAACCAAAGAGAACATAGCTGTCGGTACCCACTTGATCGGCCCAATGCCAAAACCCACTTGGGGGCTTCTTGATCGTATTCGAATCATAGCTTAACCCCTCTTGGGTCCGACCCAGATCGTATTCGAATCAGAGTCGTTAAATATTCTCAAGGTCATTTGGGGGCTTCCTGTTCAAACATAGGTCGTATTCAAACCAAAGAGAACATAGCTGTCGGTACCCTCTTGATCGACGCAATGCCAAAGCCACTGGGGGCTACATGGTCGTCTTCGAACCCTAGCTTAACCCATTTGGATGGTTTACTGACCGTATTCGAATCAGAAGCCTTAATTTGTATTTGTATTTCTTTTTTGCTTAAGTCTTTTTTGGAAGCACTCTTTGGATTTGTCTTGAGACCTTTTTCTGTGTTCATGTTCTAAGGCACATAAGGTTTCTGTTTGAGCTGGCTTGACTTTGAACAATCAGTCGCCAGACGTGTGACATACTCCCATTGAAGTCATGACTTCTAAAAGAGCAGGTTATCACCCTTACTGTACAGGTAACATAAGCCGGCAGTACAATTCAATATTACAGGTATGATATTGTTATTATAGTTATGTTTAAAGTTTTGGTTCATACCAACCCTATCTATAACTATATTAAACATCAGTGGCTATATGTGAGATATTATGACCCGCCCTGCGGTAAACCACCAGGGTATATGTTGTTTAAACTCTCTGCAGGATTTGCAGAACTATGACTTATATAAATGATTAAGTTCAAGATCATCATCAAAATTGATGCTTCAAAATGATTATCCGTTCTGGATTTTCTCAAAGGCTATAAGCCGCCTGAAAGGATCGATATGGTTGACTAGAGGGGGGGGTGAATAGGCAACTAACAATTTTTAGACTTTTCTTTAACAATTTAAACCCTGCAATGAAATAGGTTATCTAGATGTGCAACTACGTGGACAACCTATATGATGCAAAGACAACTAGTACACAAGCAAGCAATAGATACAACACAAGTAAGCTTGCAGAAGTAAAGGCACGAGATAACCAAGAGTGGAGCCGGTGGAGACGGGGATGTGTTACCGAAGTTCCTTCCTTTTAAGGGGAAGTACGTCTCCGTTAGAGCGGTGTGGAGGCACAATGCTCCCCAAGAAGCCACTAGGGCCACCGTAATCTCCTCACGCCCTCACACAATGCGAGATGCCGTGATTCCACTATTGGTTCCCTTGAAGGCGGCGACCGAACCTTTACAAACAAGATTGGGGCTATCTCCACAACACTTGGAGGCTCCCAACAACACCACGAAGCTTCACCACAATGGAGTATGGCTTCGAGGTGACCTCAACCGTCTAGGGTGCTCAACACCCAAGAGTAACAAGATCCGCTAGGGATAAGTGGGGGGAATCAAATTTCTCTTGGTGGAAGTGTAGATCCGGGCCTTCTCAACCAATCCCAAGTAAATCAACAAGTTTGATTGGCTAGGGAGAGAGATCGGGCGAAAATGGAGCTTGGAGCAACAATGGAGCTTTTGGGGGAAAGAGGTAGGTCAACTTTGGGGAAGAAGACACCTTTATATAGTGGGGGAAACAATTCAACTGTTGCCCACCAACCAGCCACGCACAGAGCGGTACTACCGCTTGGGCAGGGCGGTACTACCGCTGATAAGCGGTACTACCGCTCCCTCCCAGCGGTACTGCCGCACTGACGAGGGGAGCAGGGTCCTGGCCCCAGAGCGGTACTACCGCGGAAGTATAGGCGGTACTCCGCTTGGAGCGGTACTACCGCCCCTACTGCCGCTCCTAGTACCGTAAAACCCGACACGAGAAATAGCAGTCGAGAATCGAGGCGGTAGTAGCCCGGAACCACTACGGTACTACGGCCGAAACTCACAAGCGGTACTACCGCTCAGGGAGCGGTACTACCGCTTGACGAGCTTCGGCGGTACTACCTCTGAAGACCGTGGTACTACCGCTGGGACAAGACAGGAAGGCATTGATTAAGGAAAGATAGCTCCAATGAAGCAGAAAGAAGCATCGGGTGTGATAGGGATGTGTACGTGTTGATTCCACCCTAGCCTAACCAAAGCGGATTCCCTCTTGATAGTACGGTGACTCCTACGAAACTAGACCACCAGCATAGAAACGAAGGAGCTACACCGTCTTGAATAAAACACCGAGGGGAAGTAATCGTCTCGTGCCAAAGGATGAATCTCTGAAAGAACTCAACGCACACGATTAGTCCGCAAAGGCATTGTCATCAATCACCAAAACATCTTGGGGATAAATATGCCCTTACAATCTCCCCCTTTTTGGTGGATTGATGACAATACGGGATTTGCACAAACATGAAAGATATAGGATCGGCGCAAAGCCCCACCGTCCTAAAATGTAGAAGGGCTCCTCCTGGATGTGTGCTGACTAGATAAGTGCTTTGGACTGCACGGCACAGATACCAGGATCAACGCTCCCCCTACATTTTAGAGACCAACCACCTAAGCAAGATATATGAGAGCAACATAGATAACATGATAAGCATGCAACTCTCATAAGCTAGATAGGTAAGCTAGATAGACATAGAAAAGGATATTCGAAAGATAAGGTAGCATATGTCTCACACCATATGACTAGAACTTAGGTCTTACTGACACAAACCAGACACAAACCAAACCAGGCAAACGCGAGAAAACACAAATGACGGAAAGCACAACACAAATCCCTAAACTCTCTCCCCCTTTGGCATCGAGACACCAAAAAGGAGAGGGAGTGTTGCTACAGCTCCAGGTGATAGCAAGAGAATCAGATCTCAGCGGGATCGTCTGCGCCACCATCATCGGTCGGGAAGTGCTCGGCATCAGAATCGGTCCATGGGCAGTGCTGCTGAATCCACTCCTCCTCCTCAGTAAGCTGGTCCTCCACTATTAACGGTGGCACCCAACTGGCGCATGAGCTCCTTGTGATGCCGACGGGCCTTCTTCTCACCCACGTGAGTCATGTACTGACCGTGAGCCTCCATGCAGAACAGCTTCTTCATCTTGAGCTTGAGCTTCTTTGCCCAAGAGGGCTCTGCCGCAGAAGGCACATAGTCATCATCATCCTCAGCCTCAGTCTCAGCCTCCTCCCCAGTCTCCATGGCAGTGGCAGATGAAGGAACTCCAGATTTAGGGACCTGAGAGCCCCAGTTGTCCTTCTTCCTCAGACGCTTGACGTTGTGAGAAACCAACTCCCCGGTCTCTAGCATCACCTTGGGATAGACATGACCCCAGGCCTGCGCAATAAGCGGCATGATGAACGGACCATAAATCGGGCACTTGCGCTCGGAGATAGCAGATAGCAGCTCAGACCACATAACATGGGATATATCCAGGGACTCTCCGGTGTTTTGTTCCTTCTCACGCTGGCAGAAGAGAAGCATGTCCACGAGATAAGAATGGACCATATCCAGATTCCCGATGCGAGGGAAAAGAGTCTCACGGAAGACACGGTGAAGAATGTCCAGAAAGGCAGGAAGCTCATATGTTTCCTTCTTCTCTCAGAGTTGGCCTTCAAAGTGCAGAAGGGCCATAGAGCTTGCTTGTGAGTGGCTGAGTTGTTGCAGTGTGGGCGAAAGCCGATAGGAGACGCAAGCCCTTGATCTTCCACCCCAATCAATTCCATGAATGCCTTCCACTTGACTAAAAGCAACTTGCCATTGGTCATCCAAGTCAGTGTCCTGTCCTCATCAGTCCTGAGATGAACCATGGCATAGAATTGGGCCATAATGTCAGCATCATAATCTTTGTTGAATTGCATGACACCAAGAATGTTCAGTTGAGAGCACATCTGAAGAGCTTCACCAAAGTAATTAGGATCCTTCTCCATATGGTCGGTGTCGATGGAGTGCACGTTAACATAGAGGTTCTTCTTGGCCTTGAGAACATCAAAGAAGATGGCAAACTGAAACCTGTTCCAGAACGGACGGTTGACCAAAGTGGGATCTTGTTCTACTTCATAGGGGTTGCGGCGACGTCTTGCCCAGAACTCCTTGGCTGGCATTTCTGGCACAGTTTTGCCTGGCTTCGGCTTGACACCAGGCTTCTTCTGGAGTTAGGGTGGAGGAGCAGCACTTGAGGAACCTCCTGCAGACTCAGTTGTGCGGTACCGCTTGGACGTGGCACGACCGGGGTTGACACGCCGAGCCTGATGCTCAGGAAGCTCATCACCTGGAACCACACACAAGAACATGCAAACAACCAGAAAGAACGAGCATAAGCCACCAAAAAACACCAAAAAGGATCACTGGTTAGTAAAAGTACGATGGAACCTGGTAGAGGGCGGTAGTACCGCGACCCCTGAGCGGTAGTACCGCTCCAGAGGGGCGGTAGTACCGCTCGAGACGGGAAACAACAGTTAACTACTTTTGTGGTTAGATCCGGCACTACCGTCCTACCAAATTCAAAAATACTCCTACCAAACACCAATCCAAACTGCCTAGAAGCCTTCTCCATCCTACTCAAGCCTAGATTTGGCCAAAAATCTAGAGATGCAACTACTATTGCCCCTAAGATGCTAGATTGGAAATCTAGACAAGAAGAGAGAGAGAACGGTGGCAATACCGGCATCCATGGCAAGAGGACAAGGTGGGGATCATTTCCACCGAAGGAAATGGAGAGGAGCGCCCCGGAGAGGGAGATCCGCCGAAGCCCTCCCGCGGCGCCGGTTGCTGGAGAGACGAACATGGACGTGGGGGCGAGCGAATGGGTATGGGGGAGAAGAAAACTCCCCCTGCCCCCGCCTCGCAGCAGTAGTACCACGCTGGAGGGCGGTAGTACCGCACACCACCAGCGGTAGTACCGCTCAGCAACCACGGGCCTCTAAGCACACGGCTTAAGCTCAAAAAGAACAGGAAAAACAAAGCCAAGAAAAAGAAAAGACCAACAAGGCCACAAACACACTAACAACGGACCAGAACACACCTCTTCTAGAGAGGGCGGTGGCCGAGGCCACCTATGTTTGAGTCAAGAGGTATGGCATCGCGAAGATTTTAACCTTGGACCCATGACCAAAACTCGTCCTTGAAGGACTAGTACCATACACATATGGTTAAAGTGAAAGACTAGATCAATTTATGCATAATGGGGGGAGGGACAGTTCATTGAGAGAACAACACTCCCCCTATGTCCATGCCTACATCTAAACTAGACAACAAGTTGAATGTGGTCGGGGGGTGCACGGGTTCAAGTCACATTGCTCAAATCAATGATATTTAGCTCATGCCTTAACTCGCGAAATCTTGCTTCATCCAAGGGCTTCATGAAAATATCTGCAAGGTTATCATGAGTGTTGACATACTTGAGCTCGACCTCCCCTCGCCTAATGTGATCCCGGATGAAGTGATACTGGATCTCAATATGCTTCGTCTTGAAGTGTTGCACCGGGTTGAGAGAAATCTTGATGGCACTTTCATTGTCACACCAAAGAGGCACTTTGTCACACATGACACCGTACTCCTTTAAAGTTTGCCTCATCCATAAGAGTTGTGCACAACAACTACCGGCCGCCACATATTCTGCTTCGGTGGACGAGAGAGATACACAACTTTGCTTCTTAGAAGACCAACTTACCAAAGAGCAACCAAGAAATTGGCACCCTCCGGAAGTGGACTTCCTATCCACCTTGTCTCCCGCCCAATCAGAATCCGTGAATCCTTCAAGCTTGAAGTTAGCTCCTCTTGGGTACCATAGGCCAAAGTTTGGGGTATGAGCCAAATATCGAAAGATTCGCTTGACCGCCACATAGTGGCTTTCCTTTGGTGCGGCTTGGAACCGTGCACACACTCCCACACTCAACATGATATCCGGTCTAGATGCACAAAGGTAAAGCAAGGAACCAATCATAGAGCGATATACCTTTTGATCCACCGCTTTACCATTGGGATCAATGTCAAGTTGGCACTTGGTGGGCATCGGAGTAGAGGCCGGCTTGACATCACTTAGCTTGAATCTCTTAAGCATGTCTTGAGTGTATTTGGCTTGGTTGATGAAGGTACCTTCTCTTCTTTGTTTGATATCAAAACCAAGGAAGAACTTCAACTCTCCCATCGAAGACATCTTGAACTTAGAGGTCATGAGAGCGGCAAATTCTTCATTGAAAGGTTTGTTAGGGGAATCAAAGATAATGTCATCAACATATAGTTGGCACACAAACAACTCCCCTTTGACCTTCTTAGTAAAAAGAGTGGGATCGATTTGCCCAACTTCAAATCCACGATCTTGTAACAACTCGGTAAGGTGGTCATACCACGCACGTGGGGCTTGTTTAAGGCCATAGAGTGCCTTATCGAGTTGATACACATGATCCGGGAAGTAAGGGTCCTCGAACCCAGGGGGTTGCTTGACATAAACCAACTCATTAATGGGACCATTAAGAAAAGCACTTTTCACATCCATTTGTTGCAACTTAAAGTTGTGATGGGAAGCATAAGCAATCAACAAACGAATGGATTCAAGGCGAGCAACAGGAGCAAAGGTTTCACCGTAGTCGATACCCTCGACTTGGGAGTAGCCTTGTGCTACCAATCTTGCCTTGTTGCGAATGATGTTCCCATGAGCATCTTGCTTGTTCTTGAAGATCCACTTGGTTCCAATGATGTTATGGTTCCTCGAAGGCCTTGGCACCAACCTCCACACCTTGTTGTACTCGAAGTTGTTGAGTTCTTCATGCATGGCATTGATCCAATCCGAGTCTTCGAGGGCCTCATAGACCTTATGGGGTTCAACACAAGAGACAAATGTGTGATGTTCACAATAGTTTGCTAATTGTCTACGAGTGCTTACCCCCTTTCTTAGGCTTCCAACCACATTCTCCTTGAGATGACCTTTGGTGGTGAGTTTGGAAGCAATCTTCGCGGCACGACGCTCTAATTCCTCCTCGGATGTGGAAATAGAAGGGTTCACTTGATAATCTTGAGCGTCATCAAGAGCTTGTTCTTGATCTCGAGCTTGCTCATGATCTTGAACTTGCTCGAGGGGGAGAACTTGACCTTGGGCATCATTTGGAGGTTCACCACCATCTTGAGATTGATCTTGCCCTTGGTCTTGTTCCCGAGGTTGAGGGCCTACACTTTTGAAAGGATCGATATGCTTGACTAGAGGGGGGGGTGAATAGGCAACTAACAATTTTTAGACTTTTCTTTAACAATTAAAAAATTGCGATGAAATAGGTTGTCTAGATGTGCAACTACGTGGACAACCTATATGATGCAAAGACAATAAGCACACAAGCAAGCAATAGATATAACTCAAGTAAGCTTGCAAAAGTAAAGGGACAAGATAACCAAGAGTGGAGCCGGTGGAGACGAGGATGTGTTATCGAAGTTCCTTCCTTTTAAGGGGAAGTACATCTCCGTTAGAGCGGTGTGGAGGCACAATGCTCCCCAAGAAGCCACTAGGGCCACCGTAATCTCCTCACGCCCTCACACAATGCGAGATGCCGTGATTCCACTATTGGAGCCCTTGAAGGCGGCAACCGGACCTTTACAAACAAGATTGGGGCAATCTCCACAACACTTGGAGGCTCCCAACAACACCACGAAGCTTCACCACAATGGAGTATGGCTTCGAGGTGACCTCAACCGTCTAGGGTGCTCAACACCCAAGAGTAACAAGATCCGCTAGGGATAAGTGGGGGGAATCAAATATCCTATGGTGGAAGTGTAGATCGGGCCCTTGTCACCCAATACCGAGCAAATCAACAAGTTTGATTGGCTAGGGAGAGAGATCGAGCGAAAATGGAGCTTGGAGCAACAATGGAGCTTACAGGTGGAAGAGGTGGTCAACTAGAGGTAGAAGACGCCCCTTATATATGTTGGGGAACGTAGTAATTTCAAAAAAATTCCTACGCACACGCAAGATCATGGTGATGGTATAGCAATGAGAGGGGAGAGTGTTGTCCACGTACCCTCGTAGACCGTAAGCGGAAGCGTTATAACAACGCGGTTGATGTAGTCGTACGTACCGATCCAAGCACCGAACGTACGGCACCTCCGAGTTCAGCACACGTTTAGCTCGATGACGATCCCCGGGCTCCGATCCAGCAAAGCTTCGGGGATGAGTTCCATCAGCACGACGGCGTGGTGACGATGATGATGCTCTACTGGCGCAGGGCTTCGCCTAAACTCCGCGACGATATGACCGAGGTGGAATATGGTGGAGGGGGGCACCGCACACGGCTAAGGAACGATCCGTAGATCAACTTGTGTGTCTAGGGTGCCCTCCTGCCCCCGTATATAAAGGAGCAAGGGGGGGTGCAGCCGGCCCTAGGAGGAGGCGCGCCGGAGGAGTCCTACTCTCACCGGGAGTAGGACTCCCCCCCTTCCCTAGTTGGACTAGG
>NC_041385.1:732331668-732338432 GCF_002162155.2 Triticum dicoccoides
GTGAAATGCCGATTTCACCCGGAACACTTCTGATGTCCAAACATAGGCTTCCAATATATCAATCTATATGTCTCGACCATTTCGAGACTCCTCGTCATGTCCGTGATCACACCCGGGACTCCGAACACACTTCGGTACATCAAAACTTATAAACTCATAATAAAACTATCATCGTAACGTTAAGCGTGCGGACCCTACGGGTTCAAGAACTATGTAGGCATGACCTAGAACTATTCTCGGTCAATAAACCAATAGCGGAACCTGGATGCCCATATTGGTTCCTACATATTCTACGAAGATCTTTATCGGTCAAACCGCATAACAACATACGTTGTTCCCTTTGTCATCGGTATGTTACTTGCCCGAGATTTGATCGTCGGTATCCAATACCTAGTTCAATCTCGTTACCGACAAGTCTCTTTACTCGTTACGTAATGCATCATCCCGTAACCAACTCATTGGTCATATTGCTTGCAAGGCTTATAGTGATGTGCATTACCGAGAGGGCCCAAAGATACCTCTCCGACAATCGGAGTGACAAAACCTAATCTCGAAATACGCCAACTCAACATGTACCTTCGGAGACACCTATAGTACTCCTTTATAATCACCCTGTTACGTTGTGACGTTTGGTAGTACCCAAAGTGTTCCTCCGGTAAACGGGAGTTGCATAATCTCATAGTTACAGGAACATGTATAAGTCATGAAGAAAGCAATAGCAATATACTAAACGATCAAGTGCTAGGCTAACGGAATGGGTCATGTCAATCACATCATTCTCCTAATGATGTGATCCCGTTAATCAAATGACAACACATGTGTATGGTTAGGAAACATAACCATCTTTGATTAATGAGCTAGTCAAGTAGAGGCATACTAGTGACTATATGTTTGTCTATGTATTCACACATGTATCATGTTTCCGGTTAATACAATTCTAGCATGAATAATAAACATTTATCATGATATGAGGAAATAAATAATAACTTTATTATTGCCTCTAGGGCATATTTCCTTCAGTCTCCCACTTGCACTAGAGTCAATAATCTAGATTACATAGTAATGATTCTAACACCCATGGAGTCTTGGTGCTGATCATGTTTTGCTCGTGAGAGAGGCTTAGTCAATGGGTCTGCAACATTCAGATCCGTATGTATCTTGCAAATTTCTATGTCTCCCACTTGGACTTGGTCCCGGATGGAATTGAAGCGTCTCTTGATGTGCTTGGTCCTCTTGTGAAATCTGGATTCCTTTGCCAAAGCAATTGCACCAGTATTGTCACAGAAGATCTTCATTGGTCCCGATGCACTAGGTATGACACCTAGATCGGAAATGAACTCCTTCATCCAGACTCCTTCATTTGCTGCTTCCGAAGCAGCTATGTACTCCGCTTCACATGTAGATCCCGCCACGACGCTTTGTTTAGAACTGCACCAACTTACAGCTCCACCGTTTAATAAAAACACGTATCCGGTTTGCGATTTAGAATCGTCCAGATCAGTGTCAAAGCTTGCACCTCCATATACGAGAAACATATCCTTAGTCCTTTTCAGGTATTTCAGGATGTTCTTGACCGCTGTCCAGTGATCCACTCCTGGATTACTTTGGTACCTCCCTGCCAAACTTATTGCTAAGCATACGTCAGGTCTGGTACATAGCATTGCATACATGATAGAGCCTATGGCTGAAGCATAGGGAATATCTTTCATTTTCTCTCTATCTTCTGCTGTGGTCGGGCATTGAGTTTGACTCAACTTCACACCTTGAAGCACGGGCAAGAACCCTTTCTTTGCCTGATCCATTTTGAACTTTTTCAAAATTTTATCAAGGTATGTGCTTTGTGAAAGTCCAATTAAGCATCTTGATCTATCTCTATAGATCTTGATGCCCAATATGTAAGCAGCTTCACCTAGATCTTTCATTGAAAAACTTTTATTCAAGTATCCCTTTATGCTATCCAGAAATTCTATATCATTTCCAATTAATAATATGTCATCTACATATAATATCAGAAATGCTACAGAGCTCCCACTCACTTTCTTGTAAATACAGGCTTCTCCAAAAGTCTGTATAAAACCATATGCTTTGATCACACTATCAAAGCGTTTATTCCAACTCCAAGATGCTTGCACCAGTCCATAAATGGATCGCTGGAGCTTGCACACTTTGTTAGCACCTTTTGGATCAACAAAACCTTCTGGCTGCATCATATACAACTCTTCTTCCAGAAATCCATTCAAGAATGCAGTTTTGACATCCATTTGCCAGATTTCATAATCATGAAGTGCAGCAATAGCTAACATGATTCGGACAGACTTAAGCATCACTACGGGTGAGAAAGTCTCATCATAGTCAACCGCTCGAACTTGTCGAAAACCTTTCGCAACAAGTCGAGCTTTATAGACAATTACATTACCATCAGCGTCAGTCTTCTTCTTAAAGATCCATTTATTCTCAATGGCTTGCCGATCATCGGGCAAGTCAACCAAAGTCCATACTTTGTTCTCATACATGGATCCCATCTTAGATTTCATGGCCTCTAGCCATTTTGCGGAAGCTGGGCTCATCATCGCTTCCTCATAGTTCGTAGGTTCATCATGGTCAAGTAACATGACTTCCAGAATAGGATTACCGTACCACTCTGGTGCGGATCTTACTCTGGTAGACCTACGAGGTTCAGTAGAAACTTGATCTGAAGTTTCATGATCAATATCATTAGCTTCCTCACTAATTGGTGTAGTGGTCACAGGAACCGGTTCTTGTGATGAACTACTTTCCCACAAGGGAGTAGATACAGTTATCTCATCAAGTTCTACTTTCCTCCCACTCACTTCTTTCGAGAGAAACTCCTTCTCTAGAAAGGATCCGATTTTAGCAACAAAAATCTTGCCCTCAGATCTATGATAGAAGGTGTACCCAATGGTCTCTTTTGGGTATCCTATGAAGACACATTTCTCCAATTTTGGTTCGAGCTTATCTGGTTGAAGTTTCTTTGCATAAGCATCGCAGCCCCAAACTTTAAGAAACGACAACTTTGGTTTCTTGCCAAACCACAGTTCATAAGGTGTCGTATCAACGGATTTTGATGGTGCCCTATTTAACGTGAATGCGGCCGTCTCTAAAGCATAACCCCAAAACGATAGCGGTAAATCAGTAAGAGACATCATAGATCGCACCATATCTAGTAAAGTACGATTACGACGTTCGGACACACCATTTCGTTGTGGTGTTCCGGGTGGCGTGAGTTGCGAAACTATTCCGCATTGTTTCAAATGTAAACCAAACTCGTAACTCAAATATTCTCCTCCACGATCAGATCGTAGAAACTTTATTTTCTTGTTACGATGATTTTCCACTTCACTCTGAAATTCTTTGAACTTTTCAAATGTTTCAGACTTGTGTTTCATCAAGTAGATATACCCATATCTGCTCAAGTCATCTGTGAAGGTGAGAAAATAACGATATCCGCCGCGAGCCTCAACATTCATTGGACCACAAACATCAGTATGTATGATTTCCAACAAATCAGTTGCTTGCTCCATAGTTCCGGAGAACGATGTTTTAGTCATCTTGCCCATAAGGCACGGTTCGCAAGTACCAAGTGATTCATAATCAAGTGATTCCAGAAGCCCATCAGTATGAAGTTTCTTCATGCGCTTTACACCGATATGACCTAAACGGCGGTGCCATAAATAAGTTGCACTATCATTATCAACTCTGCATCTTTTGGTTTCAACACTATGAATATGTGTATCACTACTATCGAGATTCAATAAAAATAGACCACTCTTCAAGGGTGCATGACCATAAAATATATTACTCATATAAATAGAACAACCATTATTCTCTGATTTAAATGAATAACCGTCTCTCATCAAACAAGATCCAGATATAATGTTCATGCTTAACGCTGGCACCAAATAACAATTATTTAGGTTTAAAACTAATCCCGATGGTAGATGTAGAGGTAGCGTGCCGACCGCGATCACATCGACTTTGGAACCATTTCCCACGCGCATTGTCACCTCGTCCTTAGCCAATCTTCGCTTAATCCGTAGTCCCTGTTTCGAGTTGCAAATATTAGCAACAGAACCAGTATCAAATACCCAGGTACTACTGCGAGCATTAGCAAGGTACACATCAATAACATGTATATCACATATATCTTTGTTCACTTTGCCATCCTTCTTATCCGCCAAATACTTGGGGCAGTTCCGTTTCCAGTGTCCAGTCTGCTTGCAGTAGAAGCACTCAGTTTCAGGCTTTGGTCCAGACTTGGGTTTCTTCTCTTGAGCAGCAACTTGTTTGTTGTTCTTCTTGAAGTTCCCCTTCTTCTTCCCTTTGCCCTTTTTCTTGAAACTGGTGGTCTTGTTAACCATCAACACTTGATGCTCCTTCTTGATTTCTACCTCCGCGTCTTTTAGCATTGCGAAGAGCTCGGGAATAGTCTTGTCCATCCCTTGCATATTATAGTTCATCACGAAGCTCTTGTAGCTTGGTAGCAGTGATTGGAGAATTCCGTCAATGACACTATCATCAGGAAGATTAACTCCCAGTTGAATCAAGTGATTATTATACCCAGACATTTTGAGTATGTGTTCACTGTCAGAACTATTCTCCTCCATGTTGCAGCTATAGAACTTATTGGAGACTTCATATCTCTCAATCCGGGCATTTGCTTGAAATATTAACTTCAACTCCTGGAACATCTCATATGCCCCATGACGTTCAAAACATCGTTGAAGACCCGGTTCTAAGTCGTAAAGCATGGCACACTGAACTATCGAGTAGTCATCAGCTTTGCTCTGCCAGACGTTCTTAACGTCGTCAGTTGCATCAGCAGCAGGCCTGGCACCCAGCGGTGCTTCCAGGACGTAATTCTTCTGTGCAGCAATGAGGATAATCCTCAGGTTACGGACCCAGTCCGTGTAATTGCTACCATCATCTTTCAACTTTGCTTTCTCAAGGAACACATTAAAATTCAACGAAACAACACCACGAGCCATCTATCTACAACAAACATAGACAAGCAAGATACTATCAGGTACTAAGTTCATGATAAATTTAAGTTCAATTAATCATATTACTTAAGAACTCCCACTTAGACAGACATCTCTCTAGTCATCTAAGTGATCACGTGATCCAAATCAACTAAACCATGTCCGATCATCACGTGAGATGGAGTAGTTTCAATGGTGAACGTCATTATGTTGATCATATCTACTATATGATTCACGCTCGACCTTTCAGTCTCCGTGTTCCGAGGCCATATCTGTATATGCTAGGCTCGTCAAGTTTAACCCGAGTATTCCGCGTGTGCAACTGTTTTGCACCCGTTGTATTTGAACGTAGAGCCTATCACACCCGATCGTCATGTGGTGTCTCAGCACGAAGAACTTTCGCAACGGTGCATACTCAGGGAGAACACTTCTTGATAATTAGTGAGAGATCATCTTAAAATGCTACCGTCAATCAAAGCAAGATAAGATGCATAAAGGATAAACATCACATGCAATCAATATAAGTGATATGATATGGCCATCATCATCTTGTGCTTGTGATCTCCATCTTCGAAGCACCGTCGTGATCACCATTGTCACCGGCGCGACACCTTGATCTCCATCGTAGCATCGTTGTCGTTATGCCATCTATTGCTTCTACGACTATCGCTACTGCTTAGTGATAAAGTAAAGCAATTATAGGGCGTTTGCATTTCATACAATAAAGCGACAACCATATGGCTCCTGCCAGTTGCCGATAACTTCGGTTACAAAACATGATCATCTCATACAATAAAATATAGCATCACGTCTTGACCATATCACATCACAACATGCCCTGCAAAAACAAGTTAGATGTCCTCTACTTTGTTGTTGCAAAATTTATGTGGCTGCTACGGGCTTAGCAAGAACCGTTCTTACCTACGCATCAAAACCACAACGATAGTTCGTCAAGTTAGTGCTGTTTTAACCTTCGCAAGGACCGGGCGTAGCCACACTCGATTCAGCTAAAGTGAGAGAGACAGACACCCGCCAGCCACCTTTAAGCACAAGTGCTCGTAACGGTGAAACCAGTCTCGCGTAAGCATACGCGTAATGTCGTTCTGGGCCGCTTTATCTCACAATACCGCCGAACCAAAGTATGACATGCTGGTAAGCAGTATGACTTGTATCGCCCACGACTCACTTGTGTTCTACTCGTGCATATAATATCAACGCATAAAACCTAGGCTCGGATGCCACTGTTGGGGAACGTAGTAATTTCAAAAAATTTCCTACGCACACGCAAGATCATGGTGATGGCATAGCAACGAGAGGGGAGAGTGTTGTCCACGTACCCTTGTAGACAGTAAGCGGAAGCATTATGACAACGCGGTTGATGTAGTCGTACGTCTTCACGATCTGACCGATCCAAGCACCGAACGTACGGCACCTCCGAGTTCAGCACACGTTCAGCTCGATGACGATCCCCGGGCTCCGATCCAGCAAAGCTTCGGGGATGAGTTCCGTCAGCACGACAGCGTGGTGACGATGATGATGCTCTACCGGCTCAGGGCTTCGCCTAAACTCTGCGACGATATGACCGAGGTGGAATATGGTGGAGGGGGGCACCGCACACGGCTAAGGAACGATCCGTAGATCAACTTGTGTGTCTAGGGTGCCCCCCTGCCCCCGTATATAAAGGAGCAAGGGGGGGTGCGGCCGGCCCTAGGAGGAGGCGCGCCGGAGGAGTCCTACTCCCACCGGGAGTAGGACTCCCCCCTT
>NC_041385.1:732338881-732374139 GCF_002162155.2 Triticum dicoccoides
GCCCCCCCTCCTTGTCCTATTCGGACTTGGGGGGGAGGGGCGCGCGGCTGCCCCTTGGCCCCTTCTCCTCTTCCTCCACTAGGCCCACTAAGGCCCATTAGGTCACCGGGGGGGGGGGTCCGGTAACCTCCCGGTACTCCGGTAAAATGTCGATTTCACCCGGAACACTTCCGATGTCCAAACATAGGCTTCCAATATATCAATCTTTATGTCTCGACCATTTCAAGACTCCTCGTCATGTCCGTGATCACATCCGGGACTCCGAACACACTTCGGTATATCAAAACTTATAAACTCATAATAAAACTGTCATCGTAATGTTAAGCGTGCGGACCCTACGGGTTCGAGAACTATGTAGACATGACCTAGAACTATTCTCGGTCAATAACCAATAGCGGAACCTGGATGCCCATATTGGTTCCTACATATTCTACGAAGATCTTTATCGGTCAAACCGCATAACAACATACGTTGTTCCCTTTGTCATCGGTATGTTACTTGCCTGAGATTTGATCGTCGGTATCCAATACCTAGTTCAATCTCGTTACCGGCAAGTCTCTTTACTCGTTACATAATGCATCATCCCGTAACCAACTCATTGGTCACATTGCTTGCAAGGCTTATAGTGATGTGCATTACCGAGAGGCCCCAGAGATACCTCTCCGACAATCGGAGTGACAAAACCTAATCTCGAAATACGCCAACTCAACATGTACCTTCGGAGACACCTGTAGTACTCCTTTATAATCACCCAGGTACGTTGTGACGTTTGGTAGTACCCAAAGTGTTCCTCCGGTAAACGGGAGTTGCATAATCTCATAGTTACAGGAACATGTATAAGTCATGAAGAAAGCAATAGCAATATACTAAATGATCAAGTGCTAGGCTAACGGAATGGGTCATGTCAATCACATCATTCTCCTAATGATGTGATCCCGTTAATCAAATGACAACACATGTCTATGGTTAGGAAACATAACCATCTTTGATTAATGAGCTAGTCAAGTAGAGGCATACTAGTGACTATATGTTTGTCTATGTATTCACACATGTATCATGTTTCCGGTTAATACAATTCTAGCATGAATAATAAACATTTATCATGATATGAGGAAATAAATAATAACTTTATTATTGCCTCTAGGGCATATTTCCTTCAATATAGTCATGGGAAAAATCCAACCGTTATCCACAAGTTCAGCCCGCGACACGCGGTACTACCGCTCCAGGGGCGCGGTACTACCGCGAGGCCACGCGGTACTACCGTGGCGGACCACGATACTTCCATGACAGCAGCAGAGGCCGGGACTTGCCTGACTAGGGTGCAGTACTACCGCTTGCGCGGTACTACCGCTCCCTCTTGCGGTACTACCGCAAGGCAGGGAAGTCATGGCCTGTGAAGGGCGCGGATGAAATAAATTACATCCGTGCCTACTTCCGCTGAAATGAGGTGGTACAAAAAATCCGACGCGGTACTACCGCTTGCGAGGCGCGGTACTACCGTTGCGGGCGCGGATGTAAAAAATTACATCCGCGCCTACTACCGTGATGCTGCGGTACTAGGTAGGAGGGCCACGGTACTACGACTCTTGGGGAGCGATACTATCGTGGGTCCCCGCGGTACTACCGCGCTGGACGAGCGGTACTACCGTGGGTGGCGCGGATGTAAAAAATTACATCCGCCCCTACTACCGTACCGAAGCGGCACTAGGCCTGGGAGCCGCGGTACTACGGCTCAAGGGGAGCGGTACTACCGTAACCCACAGCGGTACTACCGCTGGTACTTGCGGTACTACCGCAAGTACACCAGTAGTCGTCAGATTTCAGCACAACCAAGATAACGCAGGGAAGCTCCAAAGTGCAGGGAAAGGTAGGACAAGTGTACGTGTTGATTCCACCCAAACCTTTCCGACGCGGACCCCCTCTTAATAGTACGGCTCTCCTACGACTGAAATCCACCAAAGAGAAATGTAGAACAACGCTGACTTCAATAGTCTCCGAGGGGCACCGAATTGTCTCGTGCCTAGTGATGAAGTATCTGAGAAACTCAAGGCACACGATTAGTCCGCAAAAGCATTGTCATCAACCACGAAAACACCTAAGGGATAAAAATGACCTTACAATCTCCCCCTTTTTGGTGGATTGATGACAACACGGGATTTGCACAAAGATAAGATGATTTAGAGCAAGGGCAAACCCCACCTCTCTAAAATATAGACGGGCTCCCCCTAGATGTGTGCACTCTAGATGAATGCTTTGGACTGCATAGCACACAAACTAGGATCAACACTCCCCCTATATTTTAGAGACCAAGGCACGATAAATAACATAGCATAGCATAAAGATAGCACAATATACCACAAGCTCGCTAGGATAGATAGAGTGCAAACGTCTTACACCAGACGAAGTAAAGCCACCGAGGTTCAAACGAGAAAGCAGCAAATAGTTCAACCGAGAAAGCAGCAAACACACGACACGCTCGCAAATCCCTACACTCTCTCCCCCTTTGGCATCGAGACGCCAAAAAGGCAGAGAGGACACCTACACACAAGAGGCGGCTCAAGCAGGGAACTCGTCCCAACCCTCTCCGTCGGTCTCCTCGGCAACAGGGATGGTCTCCTCGACATCCTCCTCAGAATCAGTCCACCTGTAGCCATGCTTCTCCATCCACTCGGCCTCTGGAGTGATGCGCTCCTCAGACCCGCCAGACACTGCCTCACCATAGAGCTGCATGATCTTGTTGTCCCGACGACGACTCTCCTTGGACGCCACATGAGTCCTGTACTGCCCCTTGGCTTGCATGCAGAAAAGAGTCTTCATCTTGTCCTTCAGCTTCTTGGCCCATGATGGCATAGTGGCACTCTGGGAAGGCCTAGCAGCACGACCCTCAGCAACATCCTCGGCGCCAGCATCCTCCTCATCAACAGCAGCCCTAGCAGCAGTCGCCTCGGCACGAGTAGTGGTGTTGGCCCAGTTGGATTTGATATGCAAACAGATGGGCTCATGGCGAATCCAGTCTGGAGCAAGGAACTCCTCATCAGGGAACATCTTCTCCCAAGTCTTCGAAATTAGCAGAAACAGATAGGGCCCATAGATAGGCACCTTGCGATTGAACACTGCAAACCGGAGCTCACACCACATGATGTGTGAGACATCAAGTGGCTGAGACTGAGTCGAACGAGCCTCCTTGCAAATGAGCATCATATCCACCATATAGGCATGAACCTTGTCTTTGTCACCGATGCGAGGAAACAAGGAATTGGGGAAGATGCGATACATGATATCCAGAAAAGAGTTGAGCACCAAAGTTGTCTTGCCATTGGCTAGCACCTTCTCAACCATGAATGGTGCAAGCCTGTCCTTGTTGGCAGACTCAGCATTGGCATGGGGGTGAACACCCACTGGAGTGTTGAGCCCATCATCAGGAACCTGGAGAAGATCCATGAACTCCTTCCATGTAGCAAACAGTTGACGGCCATTGGTCATCCAGGTCATCCTCCGTTCCTCATTGGAGTGAAAGTAAACTAAGGTGAAGAACTGACAAATAAGCTCAGGGTCATAGTCAAGGTGGAAGGATAACACATGCTCAATGCCAAACTGCTCCACCAAGTCCAGAGCCTCTCCAAAGTAGTCACGGAACTTGTCCTTCCTCATGTGATGCATGTCAATCCACTTCACCTCCATGTAGGTATTCTGCTTGTTCTTGATGACATCCAGATAGATGTTGGTCTGTTGCTTGTTCCAGAACAGCTCACAGCCTCTGACAGTGGAACGCGGGTGCACATAAGGGTGAAGTTTCCTGAGACGGACATAATCAGCTGGAGCAATCTCATCCATGCCCTTGGCGGGCTCCTTGTGCTTGCTAGCTGAGGTCTTGACATTGCGCTTGGGGGCAGACGAGCCCTCTGGTACTTCACCTGGGTTGCGCAGACGTTTGGAGCCCGTGTCACGACTGGGATTGGACTGGTGAGAGCCACCACCTGAGACACACACGCAAAACACCAAAGACGCGAAGAAGATCAATGCAAAGGCCACGAAAAAGAACAAGAAACACATAGAAGGCATACGAGAAAGTTGGCATGCGATAGATGTGAGCCACGGTAGAACTGCCACTGCCTGCGGTACTAAAATATTAGTACTGCTCCAAACGCGGTAGTACTGCGCGAGGTCACGGTAGTACCGTGGTTGGAGCGGAAGTAAAATTTTAGTACCGCACAGAGCGCGGTAGTACCGCTCTCGAAGGGCGGTAGTACCGTGCAAGCGGTAGTACCGCGCCAGACGGGCGGTAGTACCGCGTTGCGTCAGATCCAACCGGCGGTTTGAATCTGAAAAGAACCGCGAAACAACGGCAGTGCTATGGTGATCAAATCTAGCGTAAGACAAAAATACAAGTATAAATCCTATGCAGTGCCACGCTCCTTCATCCTACTCTTGCGGAGATTAAACTACGAATCTCAAGAACACACAAGCCTCCCCAAAACCTAGAAACACCAAACCCAAAGAACAAGGAGAGGGAGTTGGGGAAAAACCTTGGTCCATAGCAAGAGCACGAGGTGGGGAACGATCCCACCGGACGGAATCATGGGAGGGTAGCCGGTGGAGGAGATCCGGCGACGAACGCCAGCTCTGTTGTTGAGCGAGGGAGAGAAAGAGGCGACGTGGGGGAAGAACTGCGAATGGGTATGGGGAGTTAGAACTCCCCATGCCCGTCCTTATCCCCACGGTCCCAAACCGGCGCGGTAGTACCGCGTATCATCGCGGTAGTACCGCTCGGGCGGAAGTACCGCACCGAAGCGGTAGTACCGCTCAACCAGGCGGCAGCAAAAAATTACTGCCGCGTGGTGACGGTAGTACCATGCTCCCGCAAGCGGTAGTACCATGGCAGGCCGCGGTAGTACCGTGAACTCAAGTCACCGCAAGTTTCAACACGAGGAAAAAGCCTTTGCACGGAAAATTTTCACACACAACAAACCTCAAGAACAAGCACAAACCAGAGGCAGAGAGACAACAAGAAACCACCAAGAGACAAAACCTCTCGAGGAGAGAGGGCGGTGGCCGAAGCCACCTATGTTTGAGTTGGATGGTATGGCACCGCAAAGAATTATCCTTGGGCCCATGACCAAAACTCGTCTTTGAAGCACAAGTACCATAAAAAATGGCTAATGTGAAAGAGGTGATCGATTTATGCATGATGGGGGGAGGGAGAGTTCATTGAGAGAACAACACTCCCCCTATGTCCATGCCTACACCTAAACTAGACAACACGTTGAGTGTGGTGGGGGGTGTACGGGTTCAAGTCACATTGCTCAAATCAATGATATTTAGCTCATGCCTTAACTCGCGAAATCTTGCTTCACCCAAGGGCTTCGTGAAAATATCTGCAAGGTTATCATGAGTGTTGACATACTTGAGCTTGATCTCCCCTCGCCTAATGTGATCCCGGATGAAGTGATACCGAATCTCAATGTGCTTCGTCTTGAAGTGTTGTACCGGGTTGAGAGAAATCTTGATGGCACTTTCATTATCACACCAAAGAGGCACTTTGTCACAAATGACACCGTACTCCTTCAGAGTTTGCCTCATCCATAGGAGTTGAGCAAAACAACTACCGGCCGCCACATACTCCGCTTCGGTGGATGAGAGAGACACACAACTTTGCTTCTTGGAAGACCAACTTACCAAAGAGCAACCAAGAAATTGGCACCCTCCGGAAGTGGACTTCCTATCCACTTTGTCCCCCGCCCAATCGGAATCCGTGAAACCTTCAAGCTTGAAATTTTCTCCTCTTGGGTACCATAAGCCAAAGTTTGGGGTATGAGCCAAATATCAAAAGATTCGCTTGACCGCCACATGGTGACTTTCCTTTGGTGCGGCTTGAAACCGTACACACATCCCCACACTCAACATGATATCTGGTCTAGATGCACAAAGGTAAAGCAAGGAGCCAATCATGGAGTGATATACCTTTTGATCCACCGCTTTACCATTGGGATCGATGTCAAGTTGGCACTTGGTAGGCATTGGTGTAGTAGCCGGCTTGACATCACTTAGCTTGAATCTTTTAAGCATGTCTTGAGTGTATTTGGCTTGGTTGATGAAGGTTCCTTCTCTTCTTTGTTTGATGTCAAAACCAATGAAGAACTTCAACTCTCCCATCGAAGACATCTTGAACTTGGAGGTCATGAGAGCGGCAAATTCCTCATTGAAAGCTTCGTTAGGAGAACCAAAGATAATATCATCAACATATAGTTGGCATACAAACAACTCCCCTTTGACCTTCTTAGTAAAAAGAGTGGGATCGATTTGTCCTACTTCAAATCCACGATCTTGTAGCAACTCGGTAAGGTGGTCATACCACGCACGTGGGGCTTGTTTAAGGCCATAGAGTGCCTTATCAAGTTGATACACATGATCCGGGAAGTAGGGGTCCTCGAACCCGGGGGGTTGCTTGACATAAACCAACTCATTAATAGGACCATTAAGAAAAGCACTTTTCACATCCATTTGTTGCAACTTAAAGTTGTGATGGGAAGCATAAGCAATCAACAAACGAATGGATTCAAGACGAGCAACGGGAGCAAAGGTTTCACCGTAGTCGATACCCTCGACTTGGGAGTAGCCTTGTGCTACCAATCTTGCCTTGTTGCGAATGATGTTCCCATGAGCATCTTGCTTGTTCTTGAAGATCCACTTGGTTCCAATGACGTTGTGGTTCCCCGAAGGTCTTGGCACCAATCTCCACACCTTGTTGTACTCGAAGTTGTTGAGTTCTTAATGCATGGCATTGAGCCAATCCAAGTCTTCGAGCGCCTCATAGACCTTTTGGGGTTCAACACAAGAGACAAACGCATGATGTTCACAATAGTTAGCTAATTGTCTACGAGTGCTTACCCCCTTTCTTAGGCTTCCAACCACGTTTTCCATGAGATGGCCTTGGGTGGTGAGCTTGGAAGCAATCTTCGCGACACGACGCTCTAATTCCTCCTCGGGTGTGGAAGGAGGAAGGTTAACTTGATCATCTTGAGCGTCGTCTTGAGCTTGCTCATGATCTTGAACTTGCTCGAGGGGGAGAACTTGACCTTGGGCATCATTTAGAGGTTCACCACCATCTTGAGGTTGATCTTGCCCTTGGTCTTGTTCATGAGGGTGAGGGCCTTCACTTTGTTCTTCGGAAGCGTGTGGGTCTTTGGGGAGGTGATGGCTCCACTTGAGTGGAGCATTGTCCTTCTCCTTCGGCCACAAGGGGTTCCTCGATGGGTAGGATATGACCAATACCCATTCTTCTTATGGCTTGGGGAGGAATTTCATCACCTACATCACAAGTACCACTTTGCTCCACTTGGGAGCCGTTATTTTCATCAAACTCTACATTACACGTCTCCTCAATGAGTCCGTTGGACTTGTTGAGAACACGGTAAGCATGAGAGTTTGTAGCATAAACAACAAATATGCCCTCATGAGCTCTACCTTCGAATTTAGACAAACGAACACCTTTCTTGAGAATGAAACACTTACACCCGAACACCCAGAAGTACTTGAGATTGGGCCTCTTCCCGGTGAGTATCTCATACGGAGTCTTGTTCAAGCCTTTGCGGAGATAGAGCCGATTGGATGCATGACAAGCTGTGTTGATGGCTTCGGCCCAGAAGTTGTATGGAGACTTGAACTCCGCCATCATGGTCCTTGCCGCATCCATCAACATCCGGTTCTTCCTCTCCGCAACACCATTTTGTTAAGGGGTATATGGTGCAGAATATTGATGTTTGATCCCTTCATCACTAAGAAACTCATCCAAGGTGTAGTTCTTGAACTCGGTGCCGTTGTCACTTCTTATTGTCAAGATCTTTGCATTGTGTTGACGTTGAGCTTCATTTGCAAAGTCGATGGCGGTTTGTTGAGTCTCACTCTTCCTCTTGAAGAAGTATACTTTCTACCCCCAAGACTATCAAAGGATGGAGGCCCAAAGAGGTCCATGTGCAGGAGCTCCAAGGGTCTCTTCGAGTAGATGATAGTCGTGGGAGGGTGAGCCGTCTCATGAAGCTTTCCTTCGATACAAGCACTGCAAGCACGATCTTTGGCAAAACTAACATTCGTTAGTCCATGAACATGGTCCCCCTTGAGAAGACTTTGCAAAGATCTCATATTGACGTGGGCTAAGCGGCGATGCCAAAGCCATCCCACATCAACTTTAGCCATTAGGCATGTCGCGGTCTTAGTGAGTTGCTCCAAAAAGTTAACCACATAGAGACCGTTCTCGACATGCCCAACGAAGGCTACTTTAAGAGTCTTGCTCCACAAGAGGGCCACGGTATCAATATCAAAGAAGGTGGCAAAACCCATGAGTGCGAGTTGACGAACGGAAAGTAAATTGAATGCAAGGGACTCAACAAGCATGACTTTCTCGATCGTTAGATCATGAGAAATGACAACCTTGCCAAGACCCAATACCTTAGAATGTGAGGCATCACCCCATTCGACATTGGTGGGCATAGATGGGATCTTGTGCACGTCCACCACCAAGTCCTTGCTCCCGGTCATATGATTTGTTGCTCCACTATCGAGCAACCATGACCCCCCACCGGAAGCAAACACCTACAAGAGATCAATGCTTGGTTTTAGGTACCCATTGAGTAATGGGTCCTTTGATGTTAGTAACAAGGGTCTTAGGAACCCAAATAGACCATTCAATGTACTCATAAGGAGAACCAACAAATTTAGCATAAACATGCCCATCACTAGCACGGCACAACACATAAGATGGGTTACAGTCGCCGGCTTTGTTGGGAGAGATGGCTTTGCGCTCTTTGGCATCACCACTCTTCCCATTGTTCTTCTTCTCCTTAGGAGCACCTTCTCCCTCCTTCACAAAAGTTTGCGTGAGCGGAGGAGGTCGATTGGTCTTGCTCTTCTTCTCCTTGTTCTTCTTCTTGTACTTGGACTTGGGTGAGAACCCAACTCCCTCCTTGCCCACAACTTTCTTTTGATTGCTCAAAAGGTCATTTAGGTTCTTCTCGCCTTGTATGCATGTCACAAGACCTTTCTCGAGTTGTTCCTTCAACTTGGCATTCTCCTCCACAAGATGCACATGCTCACAACATGGGTTAGTAGCATTTGCATTATCAATTAAGACCATGTGAGGAAAAGTGGCCTTTTCCTTGGTTAGCTTAACTTGGAGTTGAGCATGAGACTCCTTGAGGGTGGCATGAGCACCTTTCAAGACCTTGTGGGCCTTGTCAAGTACATCAAACTCCTCCGTGAGCCTAACATGATCAACCCCAAGTTTAGCCTTCTCGAAAGCAAGAACACGAGACACAACAAGAGCATGATCAAGATCTTTCTTTAGTTTAGCATGACCATCATTGTGTGACTCCTCAAGAGCCAAACAATGCTCACGCTCTTCCTCAAGAGCATTAGAGAGATCCGATATCTCATCGACATAGTCACGACTATGACTTTCCATCTTAGAGATGGTTTCTTCGTGAGCCTCTATCAAGTCATTGGCTTCACCAAGTTGTTCCAAGAGAGCAACAAAGTGCTTCTTGGATTTGCCCTTAAGCTTACTCATGAAGGACTCAAATTCATTGATCTCCTCATTAGACCCCTTACCATTATCAAAGTCATCCGTTGACGGAGGGTTAGGAATAATGGTGGTTTTGATGTTGGGGGTTACCTTGTTGGTGGCCTTAGCCATGAGGCACTTGGCGGTGACGTTCTCGTTAGGTGCATCGAAGAGAGACACCCGGGGTGTCGTGGAATTGTCACGTCAGATGTCCTTAGTGTCAGGACTTAGTCGCGAGGCCAACGCATCTATGCGGTAGCTTGAGAGGGGTTGATCGGGACGAGAGACGCAGGGCGGATCAACACACAAGACAAGGATTTAGACAGCTTCAGGCCCCGGGAAACATCATCCGGTAAAAACCCTACATGTTGTTTGTGGCTAGGTCTCATTACCATCACGAGGGAGACGCCGTAAACCGGCTCTTTGTGTCTAGCCCTAGAAATTGTTTCTTGCTTGTAGCTTCTCTCTCTTTGGGGAGCCCTGCCCCTCCTTATATATGTTGAAGGGGCGGGCTACATGTGGAGTCCTATTAGGATTAGGACTAGTCTATCTCTAATGCAAACCGGATACAAGTCCTGGTCTTAACTCCTTGTAAGGTAAATATTCCTCATGCCTTTCCTCTTAAACCGGACCACAATAGTTGAACCGGCGTTCATGAACCGCTAGACGGGCCACCGGGTCTTGTCGCTCCTTTGTCCCGTCCGCCGGGTCACCAGTGAGTTACAACATCCTGGCGGGTTGCTGGTAAATTGCCAGGTCTGCGCAGGTCACCAGATGAATATCGCCAAGTGCCGGCGGGACCTTAAATAAACCGCCAAGTCCGGCCGGGATAACTTCCGGCCGGTTTACACCGCGGGGTATATCCCCGACATTAGCCCCCAAGTTTAGCTTGGATTTATCCATGGTAAACTTATGCTGCAAAATAAACACCAGAACAAATTTGGCAGGTTGTGCTCCGGGTTAAGAATTCTTGTAGACCGGCACCTGATCGTCCTTAAGTCCTTTGTCATTTCCTCCTTCTAAAAAATCCGGGTCAATAACCAGCTTCATGCTCAAATTGCTGATGTTGGCTTCTTATAGAAAAAATATTGTGAAGAATAATCCACTTGAGTCGGCTTCCAAAGCGCCGGTTTAAGAAATATTGGTCTTGAAATACTCGTCTGATATTCAACCGGTTTGAAGATGCAGAACTTGTCGGTTTTATCATTGCCAAAGACTGTCGGGTTATAAAGACTTGATAATTTCGAGTCATGATTGTTGCAGACACCGGTTCATGATTGTTGCCAACGCCGGTTCATGATTATTAATGACGCCGGGTTGCAACCACAGGGTCATAATGATTGGTGACGCCGGGTCAACCTAGTTTGCTCAATCAAAGAATTTGAAAATATTTCTTCGATAATAATATAATACCTGTAGCCCCCAAGTCTTTGAGCAGAACAAAGTGGTGGCTTAAGACTTTGCTTCAATATAAATACTGCCACTTTCAAAGAAATCCATGTTGTTCATCCCAGTGACTAGTAAAAACTGAATACTCCATACTATGCAGCCCCCAAGTGCCGGGTTGTCATGCTTGCAGCAACCTGGGAGTTGTAATTGTCTTATACTCATAAAAACTTCAACCAGTGTAGCCCCCAAGGGCCGGGTCATTATGCAATGATGTGTAGCCCCCAAGGACCGGCTCAGTAAGATAATATTGAGCTGGGACTTAATATATACTTCAATGAAAATAACATCATATGATGTAACCCCCATCATGGGACTTGAATCCACGTCCACAAGGTTAAGAGCCTTGTGCTTTACCAACTGAGCAGTGGACCCTTCAATATAATGAATAAAAATCTTTGTATCTTCAACTGTTGACAGAAGCAATTGGTAGCCCCCAAGGGCCGGCTCATTACAATGTGATGAGTTGGGTCTTCAATAAGCCAGTAAAAATGACTTTGCATTAGCCCCAAAGTACCATGGTGCATGCTGGCAGTGACATGGGACTTGCATATTTGATGTAATCTCAACTTTGAATAATGTAGCCCCCAAGTGCCGGGTCGTAAGCCTGCAGCGACTCGGGACTATTCCTTCAATTATAGAATAAAACATATCCATTAATAATATGATAACCATTGCGCTAAAAGCGACTTTGAAAACCTCAATTATAATATTGGTTATTGATAACCATAATAAAAATCCAGCCGTGTTGGCTATTAAAGATAACATAATCTGGTATGAAAAACCTTATTCATTCAATATCATAATGAAAATTCAGCCAAGTTTGGCTATTTGAATAATATAACCCAATGATTTATAAGCGCATGATTCCAATGGCGCAATCCAAATATGTACTGGCGACTTATAGTCCAAAGCCAGGCCGGGTTAACAAACACCGGATAATTTCTCATCATATACTGGCGACTTATCATCTTAAAGCCAGGCCGGTTTAATAAACACCGGATAATTTCTCATCATATACTGGCGACTTATCATCTTAAAGCCAGGCCGGTTTAATAAACACCGGATAATTTATCATCATGCTTTATTCAACCTGTCTCTGCATACAACAAGTTTAAAGTGTCCTGGCGGTATACCGCCGGACGGGTCATAATGCCCAACATACAACCCAGGTTTATAACCAAGGCTGCACTTAAGAATAATCAATGAAATATATCATACCTGTGACATTGAATCACATCATTGGTTTACCAACTTTTTGTAGTAAGGGTGATAACCCCAATCTTGAGTAATGATAACTCCTTTCATACTGTTTCGATTTATGATAAAACCGTACCGGGTTGTGATAAACACCGGTTTAACCATATATAATACAGGCGACTCGTAGTCAAACCAGACCGGGCGGATAATCTCCGGATTATGATTTGATCATGTACTGACAATTTGTAATTGAAAGTCAAGCCGGGTTAATGAACACCGGTTTACTCCATAATAAGATGGTAACATAAAATCAAACTGGGCAGATAGTCTCCGGATTAGGATTTGACCGTGTTCCGCCAATTTGTAATTGACAGTTTGAAACGGATTAACAATGTCAGTTTAAAAACGCAACAAAAAACAAAATAACAGTTATGAAAAAATATGGAAGCAAAGGCAATGACAAGACCGTTTGCAAAAAGAGGCTTTACTGAGCCGATCAGATGGTGTTACCATGGTCGGACACGACCAATCTCCCAATAAGGTGTAGCTATGGTTCAAGTCAGCCAGGTCCCCAACTGAAACCGTGGCATTATGCCGATCAAGTGGCGTGGCAATGGTTCGGGTTTGACCAAGCCCCCAAGTGACTCTATGGCCTTAGGCTGATCAAAAGGCGTGACTGGTTCAGACTTGACCATGTCCCCAAGTGATCTGGTGGCTTTCGCCTATCAAAAGGTGTTGCATTGGTTCGGACACGACCAAAAAGCCCCCAAGTGATGTTGTGGCATTGCGTCGATCAAGAGGTGTAGCTACGATTCGGATACGACCAAGCCCCCAAGTGATCAATAATATGACAAGCCAATAAGGCATGATACCCATGTTTGAACCGCACATCATGGCAGCAAGTCCTCTTTGGCACCCTTTAACTTTTTGCAAGAGATAAATCCTTCTTGAACCGGGATTTTGAACCGGATATTGAGAGCTTCAAAGCTTTGTGGGAGACATCTTTCCCTCGAACCGGATTGTAAACCGGAATCTTCATTTTCAGCCGGAAATTTTCTGACGGCCTTTAAGCTCGAATTTGCGAGAAGTTAATTCCTTTTTGAACCGGAAATTCTTAAACCGGATTTGAGGGCTTCAGTGAGACTGACTTCCCTTGAGCCGGATTTTAAACCGGAATCCTTTCTGATGACCCGGAACTTCTTCATTGAGCCGGGATTTTGTAATTGTCATATACTTTCTAAGCCGGAAATTTTCTGACGGCCTTCAAATTACAGTAGCCTCCGGGACCGGGTTATCTTTCCCTCCATCGTCCTGGGTTTTTAAATTTGCTGAAACTGGCAAGACTTGTTGCGTCATATCATCTTAGCCCCCGAGTCTTAAGATGACTCAAGGAGTTGTCTTGAGATTCTCCGTACTTGACCATAGTAGAAGATGTATGTCATTGGTGTTGATAGCGCGATGCGAATCCACAGAAGGTTGAGGTGACTGCGGCGGGTTACCACTGACCCGTATGAGCCGTGTCAGCAATTTGGCCAATGGTTCCTTCCAACTGGCTACTTGAAGTTAACCAAACTGTAGTGGCGGCAACTTGCGTGCCTGCCCATTAAGCCATCCTGTGCAGAAGGCGGTTGATGATAATCTGCCTCCAATTCGAAATAAAAATGGGCTACCCAAGCAGTGACTGGCTTTTTATTCAATAAATAGCTCATGCAAACAGGTGCGGCCCGACGTGTTGATGTAGACCAGGCTTCAGGGCGGTGATTTACAGACGGCCATTGATAACAAGCAAACATGATCCCAGCAAGCCGATGTGGACCAGACCGCAAGGGCAGCAGCTTGTGTGCGTCCATTCATCATGTGATACGTCCCGGATTATCACCAGGCGGGATATTATCAACCCGTGCTCCGTATCCGTGGTATAAACCACATTTGTAATGTGTAATGGTCCTGTATATAAAATATACAAATCGAAGTAATTTGTCCTTTAATAGAAATAAAAAAAAAAAATTGGATGGACATCACCTGATATTTTCGTTAGGTATTGATAAGTGTTGATGGCACCGGGTCATAATACGACTTTTTAAGCTCCAGGTTAATCTCTTCATCAAAATCTAATTTTGCTGCCAAGTAAAAACCATGAGCAGCATTCTCTTTTGAACTTTGACTGTTGTTGTCCCTCAAACCGGTCCCTCACTTGCGTTTCCTGAAACACCTGAAGCAGCAGGTTTATCTCATGGCAGTATATGAAAAGCCCAGTGAACAGAGGGCCGGCTTAAGGCGTGACGGGTCGACAAAGCAAGGCTCGGGCCGCTCGGTCGGGTTATCCGAGCGCAACAGCATGCGACCACGAGCAGAGGTAATAGCTCGGCCATGGCAGCAGCGACTCAGAGTGAAATAAACATCAACGGCGACTTGAAGCGGGACAACAATGGTGGAACGTCGGGCCGGTCCTGCAACTCAGCGCAGACAGCAACGGAGCAGCGGTAAACCGGGGCGGCGACTCAGGATGAGTCGAGGCGGGACGGCCCCGATGGCAACTCGGCGGAGGTCATGAAGTTGAGTGCGGTGCAGCCGGGCGGCGTGAGGCGGCCTCGAGGGGAGCCATAAGCGGCTTCGAGCGCGGGAGCCGACGCAGCTGAGCATGGGGGCGGCCGGGCGCGGGAGCCGGCGCGGCTGGAGGCCGGGTCGATGGAGCGCGGACGAGCGGTCATGGAGGAGCAAGTAGGCGGCGCGAGTCAGTGGTCGGCGATTTGAGGTGTTGCGTGAGAGGTAACCCGTTAGTGGCTCGAAGATGACTCGGCGGCGACTTAACCCGGCGGCGGTTTGCAAAGGCGGTAGCTCGGTGCCACTCATGGCGGCGGCGGGTTGTCGCGCGGTCGTGGTTGGAGCAGGCTTGGCCGAGGCCGGTCGAAACAGAGCGGCGCAGGGCGCGCACTTATGCGTGGAGATGAACCGGCCACGGCGAGTTGGAGTGGCACGGTGGAGACAAGACCCCGCCAATGCACGCGCCAAGCCGCCAGGTTTGAACGTAGATGCGGCGGATTAACGCAGCAGCGCAGGCGGTGGGTCACGCTGCGGCAATGGTGGCTCACAGCGGACGCGCCGGAACGCAGCAGAGGCGAGATACCGCAGCCAAGGCTCTCCAGCAAGGCGCGGCAGAGGAGGCTCTCAAAGGCGGAGGACCCGGCCGAGCGGGTCAATCCATGGTAGCAGGGCTTGCTTGCTTCAGAGCAAGCGGCGAGTGCTGTAGGTGTGCAACCGGAGGTGGCCGAGCACAGTGGCGACTTTGACAGAGGCAGAACGCGATTGCCGCTGATTACTCATCTTTGACAGAGGCAGAACGCGATTGCTGCTGATTACTTTGACAGAGGCAGCGGACAGCAGAGTCGAAACAAGCAATGGCGGCTCGAGGCAGGAGATGCCGTTGTCGTGGCTGCGAAGCAGCAACTCGAAGTGAGGTAGCGGGCGGTTCACAAGGCCAGGACGGTTTGGCACGCCGGCGAGGCCGCGAAGACAAACCTCAACCGGAGGCAGTGGGCGGTTTGGAGTCGGCAACTTGGAGCTGGGCTTAAGCACGGTGCGCCGGAACGACGGCGGCTGCGGAGGCGACAACGGCGGCCAGCGGCGGGGCCATGGAGAAGGCGGCTCGATGCGGCGAGCGAGGCCGTGGCCGTCGGGACGGAGGAGACCGGGTTGTGGTCGTCCCCGTTTTTTGGGTCTTCCGGGTCAAATTTCCCTTTTTTTACTATTACTCAGATCCGACTCGTACTAGTAGCACTTGATAATTTGATATGAGCTAGCTGACTAGCTCGGTTTCCACGCGGGCAGTGTGATGATTCTGATGGATTTGATGTATGCGCTGCGACAACATTACCTCTGATTGTCTAGTAGTTATCGCCATCCAACTTGTGAACAATCATCATATGTGATTTCCTTGGAAGCCGCAAACGACAACTTCGACGGACGGCTGGTGCCTGGACATATCCGAACTCCTGTTGAACTCGACGTCTTTGCGTCGGTGTACAGACACGCAACCCTCCATCTTTCCTTAAACTTCAAACTTGTACTGTCAGCCCAAAAATTAATCTTGATTTCTGCTCGCCAAACAATGAACTTGCCGGCTCTGGCCTAAGGCTGTCACGCCAGGTTATTGTGGATAATTGTTCCACGCTGGCTCTTCTTCATCTGATCACATCACGAGCTTCTCGATTCCTTAAGAGATTCCTTCAAGAACTCAACACCACCGTGCGCGGGCCCCACGGTGGGCGCCAACTATCGTGGAATTGTCACGTCAGATGTCCTTAGTGTCAGGACTTAGTCGCGAGGCCAACGCATCTATGCGGTAGCTTGAGAGGGGTTGATCGGGACGAGAGGCGCAGGGCAGATCAACACACAAGACAAGGATTTAGACAGCTTCAGGCCCCAGGAAACATCATCCGGTAAAAACCCTACATGCTGTTTGTGGCTAGGTCTCATTATCATCACGAGGGAGACGCCGTAAACCGGCTCTTTGTGTCTAGCCCTAGAAATTGTTTCTTGCTTGTAGCTTCTCTCTCTTTGGGGATCCCTGCCCCTCCTTATATATGTTGAAGGGGCGGGCTACATGTGGAGTCCTATTAGGATTAGGACTAGTCTATCTCTAATGCAAACCGGATACAAGTCCTGGTCTTAACTCCTTGTAAGGTAAATATTCTTCATGCCTTTCCTCTTAAACCGGCCCACAATAGTTGAACCGGCCTTCATGAACCGCCAGACAGGCCACCGGGTCTTGTCGCTCCTTTGTCCCGTCCGCCGGGTCACCAGTGAGTTACAACATCCTGGCGGGTTGCTGGTAAATTGCCAGGTCTGCGCAGGTCACCAGATGAATATCGCCAAGTGCCGGCGGGACCTTAAATAAACCGCCAAGTCCGGCCGGGATAACTTCCGGCCGGTTTACACCACGGGGTATATCCCCGACACGGGGAGTTGTGACAATGGCAACGGATGCCATGGCCATTGTTTCACCATCTTCATCATCATCGTCATCCTCACGGTATTCTTCTTGAACCACCAACCCGCGAGAAGGAGTCTTCTTGGTGAAGTTGTTCTTGTTGGGGAAGGACTTGGCTTTGTCTTTTCGGATGAACTTGCCACCATTGTCTTCCCGCTTCTCGTAGGGACAATCCGCAACGAAATGGATAACATTGCCACAGTTGAAACAAGTTCTAACTCGTTGCTTCCCCTTAAGGCCACTTGAGTTGTTCTTGTTGAAGTTGGGTCTTGTATTCTTCTTACTCCAAAATTGTCTTGAGGCAAGAGCCATGTGCTCATGATAATCATACTTCGTGTCCTCGGGGTTGCTCTCCTCATCTTCCTCTTCTTCTTCTTCTTCCACACTAACCTTGGCCTTGAAGGCAAGATTGGGCTTCTTTGCCCTTTGAGAACGGAGCACCGCATTGTCGGCGGTCTTGTCCAAGATGCTCATTGCAACAAACTCATCCAACACTTCACTAGAGGTCATGGAGTGGAAGTCTGGTCTTTGGCGAATGACGGAGGACATGGCCTTGTTGTAGGGCATCATGGCCTTGAGGAACTTGCGCTTGATCCAGTTGTCATCCGTGTCCTTGCTCCCATGATCTCGGAGTGCGACTGCGAGTTTGGTCACTCTTCGAAAGAGCTCACGAGGTTCTTCATCCTCTTTCATTGCAAACTCATCGGCTTCATCTTGCACCACTTCATAGTTGGAGCGTTGAATGCTAGCACTTCCTCGATAGAGACGCTCGACACATTTCCATGCTTCTTTAGCCATGGCATGAGGTCTAAGATGAGGGAGATCTTCGGGAAGGATTGCATCTTGGATGATGAAGAGAGCACTCTCATTGAATTGACTGTCCACTTCTTCTCAAGGGGTGAAGTTGCTTGGATCATGAGGATAGAAACCTTCTTCAATAATTCTCCAAAGGTTAGTGTTCACATGCTTTAAGTGACGCTTAAAGCGATAAAGCCAAGTGTCAAAATCTTCATTTTTCACATATTTAGGAGGAGGACCGGCATGATTCAAATGAGTAGAGGGGATCGGTCCTCTATACACCAGGGGTTCCACATTGGCAAAGATGCCAGTGCCATTTCTACCACTAGTACACGGACTCTTTTCACTATTAGCTTCCCCCTTGTCGGGGTTAACATCCGTCACCTTGTTAATGGGATCACCCACTTTCATCGGCGAGGTAGATAGTTTGAGTCCCTCTAGGAATTCAAAAAACATGCTTTTAACCTCGGCCGTCATGGAGGTTTTCAATGTGTCTAAAGCCACATTGAATTCCTCATGAGAGATCGAGGTTCCCCCTTCGGCCGAAGACGAGACGGGATTCACACCGGAGTGCTCCTCCGCACCGTTGTTGGTGTCAACCATACTCTTCGGACGGCAAAGTCCTTAATAAAGAGACGAGGCTCTGATACCAATTGAAAGGATCGATATGGTTGACTAGAGGGGGGGGGTGAATAGGCAACTAACAATTTTTAGACTTTTCTTTAACAATTTAAACCTTGCAACGAAATAGGTTGTCTAGATGTGCAACTACGTGGACAACCTATATGATGCAAAGACAACTAGTACACAAGCAAGCAATAGATACAACACAAGTAAGCTTGCAAAAGTAAAGGCACGAGATAACCAAGAGTGGAGCCGGTGGAGACGGGGATGTGTTACCGAAGTTCCTTCCTTTTAAGGGGAAGTACGTCTCCGTTAGAGCGGTGTGGAGGCACAATGCTCCCCAAGAAGCCACTAGGGCCACCGTAATCTCCTCACGCCCTCACACAATGCGAGATCCCGTGATTCCACTATTGGTGCCCTTGAAGGCGGCGACCGAACCTTTACAAACAAGATTGGGGCTATCTCCACAACACTTGGAGGCTCCCAACAACACCACGAAGCTTCACCACAATGGAGTATGGCTTCGAGGTGACCTCAACCGTCTAGGGTGCTCAACACCCAAGAGTAACAAGATCCGCTAGGGATAAGTGGGGGGAATCAAATTTCTCTTGGTGGAAGTGTAGATCCGGGCCTTCTCAACCAATCCCGAGCAAATTAACAAGTTTGATTGGCTAGGGAGAGAGATCAGGCGAAAATGGAGCTTGGAGCAACAATGGAGCTTTTGGGGGAAAGAGGTAGGTCAACTTTGGGGAAGAAGACACCTTTATATAGTGGGGGAAACAATCCAACCGTTGCCCACCAACCAGCCACGCACAGAGCGGTACTACCGCTTGGGCAGGGCGGTACTACCGCTCCCTCCCAGCGGTACTGCCGCGCTGATGAGGGAGCAGGGTCCTGGCCCCAGAGCAGTACTACCGCGGAAGTATAGGCGGTACTACCGCTTGGAGCGATACTACCACCCCTACTGCCGCTCCTAGTACCGTAAAACCCGACACGAGAAATAGCAGTCGAGAATCGAGGCGGTAGTAGCCCGGAACCACTGCGGTACTACGACCGAAACTCACAAGCGGTACTACCGCTCAGGGAGCGGTACTACCGCTCGGGGAGCGGTACTACCGCTTGACGAGCTTCGGCGGTACTACCGCTAAAGACCGCGGTACTACCGCTGGGACATGACAGGCAGACATTGGTTAAGGAAAGATAGCTCCAATGAAGCAGAAAGAAGCATCGGGTGTGATAGGGATGTGTACGTGTTGATTCCACCCTAGCCTAACCAAAGCGGATCCCCTCTTGATAGTACGGTGACTCCTATGAAACTAGACCACCAGCATAGAAACGAAGGAGCTACACCATCAAAACACCGAGGGGAAGTAATCGTCTCGTGCCAAAGGATGAATCTCTAAAAGAACTCAACTCACACGATTAGTCCGCAAAAGCATTGTCATCAATCACCAAAACATATTGGGGATAAATATGCCCTTACACCGCCGGGTTATAAAAATTCTGGCTTACAATGAATGCGCATTAAGTCGCCATCGACCAAGAGCTGCCGAGTATTTAAACTACCGATTTACTTGTCAACCAATAAGGTATTCAAATTTCAATAGCCAAACTTGGCTGGATTTTCATGATGATATTGAATGATTGAGGTTTTCATACCGGATTATATTATTCAAATCTTGAATAGCCAACATGGATGGATTTTTATTATGGTTATCGATTACCAATATTATGATGGAGGTCTTCAAAGTCGCTCCAGCGTAATGGTTATTATCTTATTAATGGACATGATTTATTTTTACAATGAAGAGAATAGTCCCGAGTCGCTGCAGGCTTACAACCCGATACTTGGGGGCTACATTATTCAAGCTGAGATTACATCAAATATGCAAGTCCCATGTCACTGCCTGCATGCACCATGGCACTTGGGGGCTAATGCAAAGTCATTTTTTGGCTCACTTTATTGAAGACCCGACTCATCACATTGTAATGAGCCGGCCCTTGGGGGCTACCAATTGCTCCTGTCAAAAATTCAAGGTACACAAGCTTCAGTCCATTATATTCAAAGATCCACTACTCAGTTGGTAGAGTACAAAACTCTTAACCTTATGGACGTGGGTTCAAGCCCCATGGTGGAGATTACATCATATGATGTTATTATCAATGACTTATATACAAAGTCCCAGCTCAGTATTATCTTACTGAGCCGGCCCTTGGGGGCTACACGTTGCTGCACAAGTCTACATGATCACATTTACAAAGTTCTTGCTCATTATTGCATAATGACCTGGCCCTTGGGGGTTACACTGGTTGAAGTTTTTATGAGCATAAGGCAATTACAAGTCCCAGATTGCTGCAAGCATGACAACTCGACACTTGGGGGCTACAGGTGATATACAGATAAGGGTAGGATAACTTCAAATTCTTAGTTTTGAGCAAAATAGGTATTATATTATTATTGGAGAGATCTGCAAAGTTATGACCCGGTATCAGCAACAATTACATAACCCGACATCATTTATTTATGACCCGACATCATTTAGTTATTACCCGGTAATTTTGGTAATCATAATCAGCAAGACTTACATCTTTAAGCCGGCTGAATATTAGTTGAATATTTCAAGACCAATCTTTTTGTCATGTCAGAGCATTGAAGACCGACTCAAATAGATTATTTCTTTACAAGAGCCAATGTCAGCAAATTGATTATGAAGTTGGCCTATTGACCCGGATTTTTCAGAAGAAGTGCCCGGATTTTTTGTATTGACAAAGTTTGGACACATTTGTTAAAGAATATTTGCTATGAGATCATGAATGCGCCTCCAGGAGGAAATGACAAGGACTTAAGGATGATCAGGTGCCGGCTCAGGAGAACTTCTAACCCGGAGTACAACCTATCAAGTTTGTTCTTGTGTTTTATTTTACAGGATCAATTTAACATGGATAAATCCAAATTAAACTGGAGGCTAATGTCGGGGATATACCCCGCGGTATGACCCGGCCGAAAGTATGACCCTGTCGGGCTTGGCCATTTCATTGGTAACCAGCCGGAGGACTGACGATTCACAAGTCTGGCGGCTCACTGGTCCAATGACTCACGAGCCTGGCGACTCACGGATGGCCCTAACGGTGGGTCAGATAGAAGACTAGGCCCAAGGCCCAGAAGGCCGGCTCATGTTATGGTGGGCCGGTTTAAGAGGAAAGACATGAGGAATATTTCCTTTACAAGGAGTCAGACCCGGACTTGTATCCGGCTTGTATTAGAAGATAGATTAGTCCTAATCCTATTTGGACTCCACATGTAACCCGCCCCTTCAACTTATATAAGGAGGGGCAGAGCACCCCAAGAGGGACAAGTAGGAAGAAACAATCTCTAGGTCTAGACACAAAGATCTGGCTTACCAGCGACTCCGTCATGATCATAATGAGATCTAGCCACAAACAACATGTAGGGTTATTACCGGATGATGTTTCCCGGGGCCCGAAGCTGTCTAAATCCTTGTCTTATGTTGCGTCTCTCGATTCCGCCCAACCCCTCTCAAGCTACCGCATAGATGCGTTGGCCTTGCGACTAAGTCCTCACACTAAGGACATCTGCCGTGACAATTCCACGACAGTCGCCGATGAAGAGAAGCATAGATCGGAATGATCCAATCGGAGGACACAGGAATGCAAACAAGACCGGATCCAACCAGATCCACAGCCGGAGACACACCTACGCACACCCTCCGATGACGCTTAGACGGACCACCGGGACGAAGGCTAGGCAAGGATAACCTTATTCCATCTTTAGGGAGCCGCCACCGCCTCGTCTTCCGGAGCAGAACACAAACCCGTAACAACTAAAAAAACACCTAAAAATGGAGCATGAACCCTCCCACCGGCAAGAGCTTGGTCCATCACGCCTCCATGGCCCCATATAAGATGAGGCAGATAGGCTGTGGCGCCGACACGAGGCGGAGAAACCCTAGCTTGGAGACTCGCTCATGGGAGGAAAGGACGAAAAATATTTCACATATCTGGTCAAATAACCTCTTAATCTTAATAACTTTCTAAAAATAATGTACCTAGAAATTTAATCTCATCTAAAACACTAGCAACATAAAATGGTTTGCCTTGCACTTTGAAGTAAATATACAAAAAAAATCTACATCAACTACCTTCTAGATTTGTTTTTATATAGTTTAGGTGTGGCACTTACAAAAGGTTGTTATTTGCTACATGGATATGCTAGTAATAGAGGAGGAAAGATAATACCATTAAACTTGTTTTATACTCCCATCATTTTTATTTACTTTCCATATTAGCTTTGATTCGAGTCAAACTTTCTAAACTTTGAACACGTTTATAAAAAAAGATTAACATCCACAATTCCAAATCACTACCATTATAATCATCATTCATATATTTTCATATCATATATATTGTTTATTGTGAAAGTTTATATTGTTTTTAATAAACTTGGTCAAACTTTGTAAAGTTTGACTTAGGGCAAGGCTAATATGGGAGTAAATAAAAATAGAGGGGGTATTTTTATAAGAGAATGTAAATTTCGGTCAGTTGCCATGTCATCTTTATTGTTTGTGTCACAATATCAAAGTCACCTACATAATCACTCCCAACTAAACAAAACTACATAACCACTCTATGGGTTTTGTACCAATTTAATGCAAATTAGCCCCTTCTTGCTTGAAAGTGCATTGGGTTGGAGGTGCTAATTCATAGTTAGGACTGTCCCGTGGTGAAAATAATAGTAAATATCAAAAAAAGTTGGTCATGCTGCTTATTTCTGTTTCCATCGTTCAACATGTTCTACTCTCATTTCTTCATAAAAAAGGTAGGTTAATTATAACAAACAAGCGAGACTCTTTGGGTATTCCTTTGTATGTTCGAGCATTCATGGCATGAAAATGAACCTTCTTTCAGTACTTCGGGTTTGTACACATTGCTCGACACTAACATTGAAGGAAATATGCCCTAGAGGCAATAATAAAGTTATTATTTATTTCCTCATATCATGATAAATGTTTATTATTCATGCTAGAATTGTATTAACCGGAAACATGATACATGTGTGAATACATAGACAAACATATAGTCACTAGTATGCCTCTACTTGACTAGCTCATTAATCAAAGATGGTTATGTTTCCTAACCATAGACATGTGTTGTCATTTGATTAATGGGATCACATCATTAGAAGAATGATGTGATTGACATGACCCATTCCGTTAGCCTAGCACTTGATCGTTTAGTATACTGCTATTGCTTTCTTCATGACTTATACATGTTCCTGTAACTATGAGAAATATGCAACTCCCGTTTACCGGAGGAACACTTTGGGTACTACCAAACGTCACAACGTAACTGGGTGATTATAAAGGAGTACTACAGGTGTCTCCGAAGGTACATGTTGAGTTGGCGTATTTCGAGATTAGGTTTTGTCACTCCGATTGTCGAGAGGTATCTCTGGGCCCTCTCGGTAATGCACATCATTATAAGCCTTGCAAGCAATGTGACCAAATGAGTTGGTTACGGGATGATGCATTACGGAACGAGTAAAGAGACTTGCCGGTAACGAGATTGAACTAGGTATTGGATACCGACGATCAAATCTCGGGCAAGTAACATACCGATGACAAAGGGAACAACGTATGTTGTTATGCGGTTTGACCGATAAAGATCTTCGTAGAATATGTAGGAACCAATATGGGCATCCAGGTCCTGCTATTGGTTATTGACCGAGAATGGTTCTAGGTCATGTCTACATAGTTCTCGAACCCGTAGGGCCCGCACGCTTAACGTTACAATGACAGTTTTATTATGAGTTTATAAGTTTTGATGTACCGAAGTTTCTTCGGAGTCTCGGATGTGATCACGGACATGACAAGGAGTCTCGAAATGGTCGAGACATAAAGATTGATATATTGGAAGCCTATGTTTGGACATCGGAAAGGTTCCGGGTGAAATCAGGATTTTACCGAAACACCGGGGGGTTACCGGAACCCTCCCGGGGGTTAATGGGCCTTAGTGGGCCATGAGGGAGAAGAGGAGGGCCGTCCAGGGCAGGCCGCGCGCCCCCTCCCCCCTAGTCCGAATAGGATAAGGAAGGGGGGGCCCTTTCCTCTTTCCCCTCCCCCCTTTCCTTCTCCACCAAGGCAAGAGGGGGGAGTCCTACTCCCGGTGGGAGTAGGACTCCTCCAGGCGCACCCCAAGGAGGCCGGCCGCACCTCCCCCTCCCTCCTTTATATACGGGGGCAGGGGGGCACCCCAGAAGACACAAGTTGATCTACGGATCGTTCCTTAGCCGTGTGCGGTGCCCCCCTCCACCATATTCCACCTCGATCATATCGTCGCGGAGTTTAGGCGAAGCCCTGCACTGGTAGAGCATCATCATCGTCACCACGCCGTCGTGCTGACGGAACTCATCCCCGAAGCTTTGCTGGATCGGAGCCCGGGGATCGTCATCGAGCTGAACGTGTGCTGAACTCGGAGGTGCCGTACGTTCCGTACTTGGATCGGTCGGATCGTGAAGACGTACGACTACATCAACCGCGTTGTCATAACGCTTTCGCTTACGGTCTACGAGGGTACGTGGACAGACACTCTCCCCTCTCGTTGCTATGCCATCACCATGATCTTGCGTGTACGTAGGAATTTTTTTGAAATTACTACGTTCCCCAACAGTGGCATCCGAGCCTAAGTTTTATGCGTTGATGTTATATGCACGAGTAGAACACAAGTGAGTTGTGGGCGATACAAGTCATACTGCTTACCAGCATGTCATACTTTGGTTTAGCGGCATTGTGAGATGAAGCGGCCCGGACCGACATTACGCGTACGCTTACGCGAGACTGGTTTCACCGCTACGAGCACTCGTTGCTTAAAGGTGACCGGCGGGTGTCTGTCTCTCTCACTTTAGTTGAACCGAGTGTGGCTACACCCGGTCCTTGCGAAGGTTAAAACAGCACCAACTTGACAAACTATTGTTGTGGTTTTGATGCGTAGGTAAGAACGGTTCTTGCTAAGCTCGTAGCAGCCACGTAAAAAATTGCAACAACAAAGTAGAGAACGTCTAACTTGTTTTTGCAGGGCATGTTGTGATGTGATATGGTCAAGACATGATGCTATATTTTATTGTATGAGATGATCATGTTTTGTAACCGAAGTTATCGGCAACTGGCAGGAGCCATATGGTTGTCGCTTTATTGTATGAAATGCAAACGCCCTGTAATTGCTTTACTTTACCACTAAGCGGTAGCGATAGTCGTAGAAGCAATAGATGGCGTAACGACAACGATGCTACGATGGAGATCAAGGTGTCGCGCCGGTGACGATGGTGATCACGACGGTGCTTCAAAGATGGAGATCACAAGCACAAGATGATGATGGCCATATCATATCACTTATATTGATTGCATGTGATGTTTATCCTTTATGCATCTTATCTTGCTTTGATTGGCGGTGGCATTTTAAGATGATCTCTCACTTAATAATCAAGAAGTGTTCTCCCTGAGTATGCACCGTTGCGAAAGTTCTTCGTGCTGAGACACCACGTGATGATCGGGTGTGATAGGCTCTACGTTCAAATACAACGGGTGCAAAACAGTTGCACACGCGGAATACTTAGGTCATACTTGACGAGCCTAGCATATACATATATGGCCTCGGAACACGGAGACCGAAAGGTCGAACGTGAATCATATAGTAGATATGATCAACATAGTGATGTTCACCATTGAAACTACTCCATCTCACATGATGATCGGACATGGTTTAGTTGATTTGGATCACGTGATCACTTAGATGACTAGAGAGATGTCTGTCTAAGTGGGAGTTCTTAAGTAATATGATTAATTGAACTTAAATTTATCATGAACTTAGTACCTGATAGTATTTTGCTTGTCTATGTTTGTTTGTAGATAGATGGCTCGTGCTGTTGTTCCGTTAAATTTTAATGTGTTCCTTGAGAAAGCAAAGTTGAAAGATGATGGTAGCAATTACACGGACTGGGTCCGTAACCTGAGGATTATCCTCATTGCTGCACAGAAAAGTTACGTCCTGGAAGCACCGCTGGGTGCCAGGCCTGCTACTGATGCAACTGACGACGTTAAGAACGTCTGGCAGAGCAAAGCTGATGACTACTCAATAGTTCAGTGTGCCATGCTTTACGGCTTAGAACCGGGTCTTCAACGATGTTTTGAACGTCATGGAGCATATAAGATGTTTCAGGAGTTGAAGTTAATATTTCAAGCAAATGCCCGGATTGAGAGATATGAAGTCTCCAATAAGTTCTATAGCTGCAAGATGGAGGAGAATAGTTCTGTCAGTGAACACATACTCAAAATGTCTGGGTATAATAATCACTTGATTCAACTGGGAGTTAATCTTCCTGATGATAGTGTCATTGACAGAATTCTCCAATCACTGCCACCAAGCTACAAGAGCTTCGTGATGAACTATAATATGCAAGGGATGAACAAAACTATTCCCGAGCTCTTCGTAATGCTAAAAGCTGCGGAGGTAGAAATCAAAAAGGAGCATCAAGTGTTGCTGGTTAACAAGACCACCAGTTTCAAGAAAAAGGGCAAAGGGAAGAAGAAGGGGAACTTTAAAAAGAACAGCAAGCAAGTTGCTGCTCAAGAGAAGAAACCCAAGTCTGGACCTAAGCCTGAAACTGAGTGCTTCTACTGCAAGCAGACTGGACACTGGAAGCGGAACTGCCCCAAGTATTTGGCGGATAAAAAGGATGGCAAAGTGAACAAAGGTATATGTGATATACATGTTATTGAAGTGTACCTTACTAATGCTCGCAGTAGCACCTGGGTATTTGATACTGGTTCTGTTGCTAATATTTGCAACTCGAAACAGGGACTATGAATTAAGCGAAGATTGGCTAAGGACAAGGTGACGATGCGCGTGGGAAATGGTACCAAAGTCGATGTGATCGCAGTCGGCACGCTACCTCTACATCTACCATCGGGATTAGTTTTAGACCTAAATAATTGTTATTTGGTGCCAGCGTTGAGCATGAACATTATATCTGGATCTTGTTTGATGCGAGACGGTTATTCATTTAAATCAGAGAATAATGGTTGTTCTATTTATATGAGTAATATCTTTTATGGTCATGCACCCTTGAAGAGTGGTCTATTTTTATTGAATCTCGATAGTAGTGATACACATATTCATAGTGCTGAAACCAAAAGATGCAGAGTTGATAACGGTAGTGCAACTTATTTGTGGCACTGCCGTTTAGGTCATATCGGTGTAAAGCGCATGAAGAAACTCCATACTGATGGGCTTTTGGAATCACTTGATTACGAATCACTTGGTACTTGCGAACCGTGCCTCATGGGCAAGATGACTAAAACGCCGTTCTCCGGAACTATGGAGCGAGCAAATGATTTGTTGGAGATCGTACATACTGATGTTTGTGGTCCAATGAATGTTGAGGCTGGCGGCGGGTATCGTTATTTTCTCACCTTCACAGATGATTTGAGCAGATATGGGTATATCTACTTAATGAAACACAAGTCTGAAACATTTGAAAAGTTCAAAGAATTTCAGAGTGAAGTGGAAAATCATTGTAACAAGAAAATAAAGTTTCTACGATCTGATCGTGGAGGAGAATATTTGAGTTACGAGTTTGGTCTACACTTGAAACAATGCGGAATAGTTTCGCAACTCACGCCACCCGGAACACCACAACGAAATGGTGTGTCCGAACGTCGTAATCGTACTTTACTAGATATGGTGCGATCTATGATGTCTCTTACTGATTTACCGCTATCGTTTTGGGGTTATGCTTTAGAGACGGCCGCATTCACGTTAAATAGGGCACCATCAAAATCTGTTGAGACAACACCTTATGAACTGTGGTTTGGCAAGAAACCAAAGTTGTCGTTTCTTAAAGTTTGGGGCTGCGATGCTTATGTGAAGAAACTTCAACCAGATAAGCTCGAACCCAAATCGGAGAAATGTGTCTTCATAGGATACCCAAAAGAGACTATTGGGTACACCTTCTATCACAGATCTGAGGGCAAGATTTTCGTTGCTAAAATCGGATCCTTTCTAGAGAAGGAGTTTCTCTCGAAAGAAGTGAGTGGGAGGAAAGTAGAACTTGATGAGATAACTGTATCTACTCCCTGTTGGAAAGTAGTTCATCACAAGAACCGGTTCCTGTGACAACTACACCAACTAGTGAGGAAGCTGATGATATTGATCATGAAACTTCAGATCAAGTTTCTACTGAACCTCGTAGGTCTACCAGAGTAAGATCCGCACCAGAGTGGTACGGTAATCCTATTCTGGAAGTCATGTTACTTGACCATGAGGAACCTACGAACTATGAGGAAGCGATGATGAGCCCAGATTCCGCAAAATGGCTAGAGGCCATGAAATCTGAGATGGGATCCATGTACGAAAACAAAGTATGGACTTTGGTTGACTTGCCCGATGATCGGCAAGCCATTGAGAATAAATGGATCTTTAAGAAGAAGACTGACGCTGATGGTAATATAACTGTCTATAAAGCTCGACTTGTTGCGAAAGGTTTTCGACAAGTTCAAGGGGTTGAGTACGATGAGACTTTCTCACCCGTAGCGATGCTTAAGTCTGTCCGAATCATGTTAGCTATTGCTGCATTTCATGATTATGAAATTTGGCAAATGGATGTCAAAACTGCATTCTTGAATGGATTTCTGGAAGAAGAGTTGTATATGATGCAACCAGAAGGTTTTGTTGATCCAAAAGGTGCTAACAAAGTGTGCAAGCTCCAGTGATCCATTTATGGACTGGTGCAAGCATCTCGGAGTTGGAATAAATGTTTTGATAGTGTGATCAAAGCATATGGTTTTATACAGACTTTTGGAGAAGCCTGTATTTACAAGAAAGTGAGTGGGAGCTCTGTAGCATTTCTGATTTTATATGTAGATGACATATTATTAATTGGAAATGATATAGAATTTCTGGATAGCATAAAGGGATACTTGAATAAAAGTTTTTCAATGAAAGACCTCGGTGAAGCTGCTTACATATTGGGCATCAAGATCTATAGAGATAGATCAAGACGCTTAATAGGACTTTCACAAAGCACATACCTTGACAAAATTTTGAAAAAGTTCAAAATGGATCAGGCAAAGAAAGGTTTCTTGCCTGTGCTACAAGGTGTGAAGTTGAGTCAAACTCAATGCCCGACCACATCAGAAGATAGAGAGAAAATGAAAGATGTTCCCTATGCTTCAGCCATAGGCTCTATCATGTATGCAATGTTGTGTACTAGACCTGACGTATGCTTAGCAATAAGCTTGGCAGGAAGGTACCAAAGTAATCCAGGAGTGGATCACTGGACAGCGGTCAAGAACATCCTGAAATACCTGAAAAGGACTAAGGATATGTTTCTCGTATATGGAGGTGACAAAGAGCTAGTCGTAAATGGTTACGTTGATGCAAGCTTTGACACTGATCTGGACGATTCTAAATCGCAAACCGGATACGTGTTTTTATTAAACGGTGGAGCTGTAAGTTGGTGCAGTTCTAAACAAAGCGTCGTGGCGGGATCTACATGTGAAGCGGAGTACATAGCTGCTTCTGAAGCAGCAAATGAAGGAGTCTGGATGAAGGAGTTCATTACCGATCTAGGTGTCATACCTAGTGCACCGGGACCAATGAAGATCTTCTGTGACAATACTGGTGCAATTGCTTTCGCAAAGGAATCCAGATTTCACAAGAGGACCAAGCACATCAAGAGACGCTTCAATTCCATTCGGGACCAAGTCCAAGTGGGAGACATAGAGATTTGCAAAATACATACGGATCTGAATGTTGCAGACCCGTTGACTAAGCCTCTCTCATGAGCAAAACATGATCAACACCAAGACTCCATGGGTGTTAGAATCATTACTATGTAATCTAGATTATTGACTCTAGTGCAAGTGGGAGACTGAAGGAAATATGCCCAAGAGGCAATTATAAAGTTATTATTTATTTCCTCATATCATGATAAATGTTTATTATTCATGCTAGAATTGTATTAACCGGAAACATGATACATGTGTGAATACATAGACAAACATATAGTCACTAGTATGCCTCTACTTGACTAGCTCATTAATCAAAGATGGTAATGTTTCCTAACCATAGACATGTGTTGTCATTTGATTAATGGGATCACATCATTAGAAGAATGATGTGATTGACATGACCCATTCCGTTAGCCTAGCACTTGATCGTTTAGTATACTGCTATTGCTTTCTTCATGACTTATACATGTTCCTGTAACTATGAGAAATATGCAACTCCCGTTTACCGGAGGAACACTTTGGGTACTACCAAACGTCACAACGTAACTGGGTGATTATAAAGGAGTACTACAGGTGTCTCCGAAGGTACATGTTGAGTTGGCATATTTCGAGATTAGGTTTTGTCACTCCGATTGTCGGAGAGGTACCTCTGGGCCCTCTCGGTAATGCACATCATTATAAGCCTTGCAAGCAATGTGACCAAATGAGTTGGTTACGGGATGATGCATTACGGAACGAGTAAATAGACTTGCCGGTAACGAGATTGAACTAGGTATTGGATACCGACGATCAAATCTCGGGCAAGTAACATACCGATGACAAAGGGAACAACGTATGTTGTTATGCGGTTTCACCGATAAAGATCTTCGTAGAATATGTAGGAACCAATATGGGCATCCAGGTCCCGCTATTGGTTATTGACCGAGAATGGTTCTAGGTCATGTCTACATAGTTCTCGAACCCGTAGGGTCCGCACGCTTAACGTTACGATGACAGTTTTATTATGAGTTTATAAGTTTTGATGTACCGAAGTTTGTTCGGAGTCCCGGATGTGATCACGGACATGACAAGGAGTCTCGAAATGGTCGAGACATAAAGATTGATATATTGGAAGCCTATGTTTGGACATCGGAAAGGTTCCGGGTGAAATCGGGATTTTACGAGAACACCGGGGGGTTACCGGAACCCTCCCGGGGGTTAATGGGCCTTAGTGGGCCATGAGGGAGAAGAGGAGGGCCGGCCAGGGAAGGCCGCGCGCCCCCTCCCCCCTAGTCCGAATAGGACAAGGAAGGGGGGGGGGGCGGCGCCCCCCTTTCCTCTTTCCCGTCCCCCCTTTCCTTCTCCACCAAGGCAAGAGGGGGGAGTCCTACTCCCGGTGGGAGTAGGACTCCTCCAGGCGCACCCCAAGGGGGCCAGCCGCACCTCCCCCTCCCTCCTTTATATACGGGGGCAGGGGGGCACCCCAGAAGACACAAGTTGATCTACGGATCGTTCCTTAGCCGTGTGCGGTGCCCCCCTCCACCAGATTCCACCTCGGTCATATCGTCGCGGAGTTTAGGCGAAGCCCTGCGCCGATAGAGCATCATCATCGTCACCACGCCGTCGTGCTGACGGAACTCATCCCCGAAGCTTTGCTGGATCGGAGCCCGGGGATCGTCATCGAGCTGAACGTGTGCTGAACTCGGAGGTGTCGTACGTTCGGTGCTTGGATCGATCGGATCGTGAAGACGTACGACTACATCAACCGCGTTGTCATAACGCTTCCGCTTACGGTCTACGAGGGTACGTGGACGGACACTCTCCCCTCTCGTTGCTATGCCATCACCATGATCTTGCGTGTACGTAGGAAATTTTTTGAAATTACTACGTTCCTCAACAAACATATGGAATGAACATGATTCATATCTACACCATTTTGTGACATACCTATGGGAAGGTGGTGCTTGAGGATGGGCGTGTTGGTCCAACAAAGAAGGTGAGCCAGAGAAATGGCGAAGTGGAGGTTTTATTTGAGTCATAAACCGAACAACGATGTATATCTTGAAGGCGTGGAATTGCCTATATATGTGGTTCTTTTAATTGGATGTATGACCTTGCTTTTGTGCAGAAGAAGCTGAGGTATCAGTTGAGTGGGTTAATATGTGACGACAAAGATCACACTCAACATTAGATAGTAGGGAGTGATTTTGGAAATGAAATGGACTGTTGCCACTTTTTGATACAGATCACACATGAAAAAAAATATAGTGTGATAACCTGCACATGAGCTTTCTACATTGTTTGCAGTTTGATGGTTAGCCACGAATCTACTAATGAACCATCTCCTAAATGATTGAAACAATCATTAGAGTCTGCAATAAACTCTCTCGTCTATGGTGACATAATTCATGAAGATAATATAGAGGCTTTGATTATCAGAAAAACACCGATGTACATGGTTTCATGTGCATTCGGATAAAAATAGCAAAGTATTTTAAACATTTTTTAATAATAAACATAGTTGAGTGTTCCATTCGCCTGTGATTTTTCATGATGGCGACATGTGTGTGTTCAGAGCAAAAATAAAACAAACTCAAACCTTCCAACATGCTTCAAAACATGGTTTTCTAAAGCACTGATTTTGTCCTCTTTGTCTAGGGCATCAGAATCATTTCTTCATGAAAATTCATATGTGAGGTACTACCATGTTTTGTATGAAGAATTATTATGCTATTTGCCCAATTTTGATATTCATTTAGGCGGTTGTGCATCCGGGAACCAAAACTCCATGTCTTTCATTCTCCTATTTGAGTAAACTTTGCTACTCCTTTCGTTTCAATGAATACGGCATGCACACATTTTAAAAGTGCACTTTGACCATAAATTAGATTAATCAAATTTGGGTTATATGTGACAAAAACCGTTGAATTCAAATTCAAAAAAAGTTTTAAATTGTATAATCTTAGGGCCACAGAAAACATATACTCACTCCATTCCAAAACATAGTGTGCCCGCGCTTCCCAAGTCCAACTTTGACCATAAATTTAATCAACGAGGCCGACTGCGGCGGGAGAAAAAATTTATATAATTGAAAACTTCTTTTGAATACGAATTCATTGTATAATTTTTGCTCCTGCCGCAGTCGGTCTTGTTGGTTAAATTTATGGTCAAAGTTGAAGCACGGGAATAGAGAAAGCACTATATTTTGAAATGGAGAGAGTACTATAGATCGGATTATAATTGAATTCTGAAATGCATGCGCGCTATTCATTTTTTTCCTCAAATATGCACGAGAGTGCGTATCATTCATTATAGAAGAAGGGAAGAGAGACTCCCAAAGGATCCACTTGGTTTACAATATTAACACGCGGGATACTCTCCCTACTCCACCGTACATTAGAACGGATTACTCACTGCCCGTCCACCCGCTACCTAACTCCTCGACCCTCTGCTATCATCCTTGAACATGCCGGCTTTGGCCCAGAGCTTCCCTTCCTCTCGAAGTCGTTCTTTGACCCTCGACAGTGATAGTGGAGCCCCATTAAAGATTTTTTTTGGAACGGAGGCTCAAGAAGAGCCCGACTTTGAATTAACAAAGCCATCAACCGGCCAGGCGTACAAGACTGCAACTTACAACAAAAAAGAGGAAAGCCGAAAGAAAAAGATACAATGTGCTTAGCGGAAAAACTCGAAGGCGAAGAGCACACACCACTCTTGCCACCGAACGACGCAAAGCCAAACTAGCTAACCTACGGAGGCGCCAGGAGGAGGGCACCACCATTCATGATTTGTGCCGCTGGCTGCCACCAAAGGGATCAAACAGGGCATACATGATCTGACCCCGCCACCGCAAAGGGTCCCAACCCTACCACCCGGGATCGACGGGTGCCGCACTAGCGGCCGACGGAGTGATTCACCCTAGAATCCAGATCAGAGTGCCCCGGCTGCCAAAGGAGAGGCACTAGGGACAGACCCACATGAAACGGAGGACCGACCACCAAAACACCGTCGTCGGCAGCAGCAAGGCAAAACACCGGACGAGAGTTATCGGGCGCAGACGCTGGAACCTCAGAGAAGGCCAAAAGAATGCGACACCATGCCCCGGGTCAAGGATAGGAATCGCCACGCCGAAGGCCTACTGCCGGCATGGAGGCAGGGACCCCAATCCCCTCGAACCTGCGGCTGGAACCCTCCGCACCTGGACCAGAGAAGGATGTCGTTGATGAAATCAGGCCATCATTTGCCACCCTCGAACCACACCCATCTCCACCACCACTCGAGCCGTCCCCGGACGACACCCTCAGGAAGGAACACGCCACCCAAAATGCCGTTGTTGCCAGGGAAAGGGGACCTGAGGCTTTCACCTGAGCTCTTGGACGGGATGGGAGGAGGAGGAGTCCCACCGAAGCCTCCAACAAGGTAAACGACGCACAAAGGCGCCACCTTCAGTGTGGCCGCCGCGCCGGCCAGGGGTTTCCCCCGGATCCACCCCCAAGCACCAGATCCACGCATCCGACGACCGGATCCAGCGACCAGAGCCGCTAGAGGCCGAGATCCGCGCGAATCGGAGCGGATCGAGGTTGAAGACGCCACTTCTCCAGGGCGCAAACGACTGGCGAGGAGTCGCCGCCGCAGCCGTCGCCCGCCGCCTCTGCGTCGCCCTCACGGCCAGGGAGGTGGCCCACCTGCACCCGCCGACGCCACCCGCCGCACAGGCCACGTCGCGCGCCGCCGTCCGGGGCCGCCGCCCCGGAAGCCGAGGCCCTCCACACAGGGTGAAGCCGCCGAAATCCCCGCCGCCACCTTCATCAGAGCCGCGCGGGCTCGCCGAGGAGCTCCTCTGGCGGCGGCGGAGGGG
>NC_041385.1:732374263-732379071 GCF_002162155.2 Triticum dicoccoides
GGGATCTCGACTTTTTTCGAGCCCCATTAAAGATAATGTCTTTGCGATGCTTCCAAATCATCCACATGGCAATGAGGCACTTTGCCTGCGTGGACCTCCGGTGTCTCGGATCTTGGTCTTGTCTCAGGCACCAAGCACTCATCGTTTCATCTTGAAAGCGGATCAAACTCTTGTTGCTCCATCATTGTCCCTAGACTTGCCTCGCAAAAACACAGCCTAACAGCAGGTGCTGTGTTGATAACTTTATGTTCGTGCAGTGCATGGGCGCTATTCACTGGAACGAAGGGAATAAAAAAAAGAGTAAAACGGCTCTTTTTTTTTGAAAGAAAAAAAACTTGCCTTCGACAAATGACACTACTGAAACCAAAATCTAGTCCCATATCCAAGCGCATCGCCCGCCTCCTCTTATCCCTCCACTCCCCTCTTCCCGCCTCCCCAACCGCCGGCGATGCCTCCCCCGGCGGGGCTGCTCCCCTGGCCGTCCCCGACCGTCCCGGCACCCCGACTCACCACCACGACCCAGCCGCGACCCCCGCCTCGCGTCCGCCCTCCTCCTCCTCCCCCTCCCCCTCGCCGCGCCCCGCCGCCACCTCCGCGGCTCAAGCCGGTCGTCGCGCCAAAACCGGCCGCCTCCCTGCCCCCGCCGCCCGCCATTGTCTCCACCATGGACCCCGCCTCCACCTGCCTCAACTGCACCCACTTCGGCTCGTACGATACTCCCTCGCTCTCGCTCTGTTCCCCGACGCGCCAGCGCTCACTTCGGTACGTGCGTGCGTGTGTGCTGAGTGCTGACTCTTCTTCTGCGTGGTTCGTAGGTGCTCCGGATGCTCGCACGAGTTTGACTTGGACAAGCCGCCGGTGCTGCAGGAGGTGGCGGATTTCTTCAGTGGCCACGGAATCGAAGACTTCACCTTCAGCAGGGGCAGGCTGGTACGTGTAGCTCCCACAAATCTCTAGCACGAAATGTGTGGGATGATATGTCTATTTGTTTCAACTAAATTAGTTTGCAAATAGCTTCTGGTCAGCTGATCCATTAACCGAGAATAAATTTAGGTTGAGAATTTCCCACTTCCCAGTAAATGTGATTAGTTACTGGATTTGCTTTGTCGCTAAGTCTGAATGTGGGAACCTTGTTTTTAGTCAGAATGGCGGTGCCGGGCGAAGCTGGCGGTACGTGGAACACCAGAGAAACCACTGATTGGCCTGTATCAGGAAGGGACACATACTGTTCAAGATATTCCCGATTGCAGAGGTTAGCTATGAAATTCTATTTAACTGTAAGAGTTAAAAAGTATCCGGCTATCCACTTGAACTTCGTTCTGTTGCATGTTATTTTTATTTTCAAGCTATTACTCATCGTTTTATTTTCACAATTTTCAGCCCATCACCCAAGCATTAACTATGCTATTAAGCTTCTGAAGCAAGGTGTGTTTCCTGTCTGTTGTGTGCTTCATACGCATTAGGAAAAACATAGTTTCTTCAAATCACGAAGTGAGGCATAATATGTTAGAACTCTGGTCTTGCAGGTATATCTGAGCTCGGTGTGCAGCCTTTTGATGAAGATGCTGGTACTGGTGAACTAAGATACGTGCAGGTAATTATTACTTTGCTTAATAGCATGTACATAGTGTATGTATAACGACACGAAGAAAGTATTCAGTTTTCTTCTGCACCAAGAACATACACCTTATAGATTCTCTTTGTGAATGGGAAAGTTGAAATTTGTGATCTTCAGTCTCCTTGCTGTAAATCCCGACAATGAATGACCTCATCAAGCATGTCATTATGCCAATAATCCTGATGCATTTGATTTCTTTATCATATCCCTAGATGACCGTGACGACATATAACACGTCTATTCCAGTTGCGCAAAGATACGAGCAAGGTTAGCTTTATTCTCAGTCTGTTCTAAGCTGTACTGTCGATTCTCCAAGCCCAAAATAATCGAAACATGTTATTTTCTACCCAGCGAGAGTTCAAGTTTCATTGGTTTGGAATTCAAGAGACGAGCACTCCAAAAATTCAGAGAAGTTGAGTTTGTTGCAAGAAGTAAGTTTTCCAACTGAGGTTCAACACATATAGCTGCTTGTCAGCTTTCCTATTTCCTTTAAGTATTCTGCCAAGTCATCTACTTTGCTTTTGTGTACCTTTTTTCCTCAATCTCGGTGATTGTACTCATGACAGTTCTTATGGACAAATGGTGGACCAAGAAGTAATTTGCATGTGATTCACTCTATATGGGCCAATTTCCAGACATCAACCAGCAATGTAAGATATGTGTGTGAATTTGGTGGATGTAATATACTCCCTCCATTCACAAATACTCCCTCCGTCCCAAAATAAGTGTCGCTGATTTAGTAAACTAAATCAGGGACACTTATTTTGGGACGGAGGGAGTATAATATGTTATAGCTTTTTTCTGATTCGGATGTATATAGACGCATTTTAGTGTGTTTGTTCACTCATTTTGACCGTATGTAGCCCATATTGAAATATCTAAAACAACTTATATTTGTGAACAGAGGGAGTACTTGATTTACTTTTGTTGTACAGTTAAGGCACGTGCCGCTTTTGCCATTTTCATATGGATAGTGAAATAGGTTAAGTTTTATGCGAAGTTAGGATAATGGTACTACAGTCTAGTCTTAGAACTTTTGCAAAGTGATGAATACTGATGATAAGATTGAAGGTGGAATATGGAGTGCATAATTCGTATGGTTCCATTGTACCCAATTCCCATCTCTACAAATCCAAATATTAGTTGATTCATTTTTTTTCTTAAACTGTCAACTAATATGTATCAAAGAAAAGATTGTGCACAATAGTGGTAAAAAACTTTCTAGGTCAAGCTGTTCGGGTCACAAGTGCCCCAGTTATAAGAAGCTTATGCATATATTAATCAAATTTGTATTAAATACTCTCCTCTGATAAGCCATCAACATTTTTACAAGCTGCAAGGACCAGGTGTACAGCATGAGGAAATCCTATAGGAAAAAAATATCAAGGCTATCTTAAGTTTAAACAGATTGCTTACAAGTTGTAAGACATTGATGTATATATGTTTTGATTACAAATTAGCTCCCTTATATTTACCTGTTGGTCGACCAACTACATCTATGCGGCATTTTCCTATAATAATGTTGTTGCATCTGCAGATAATTTTTGGGCATAAATGGAGACATATCGGCGGGGAGGCAGATCTGTGGGAGCGTTTTGGGGGAGTTGATATTTGTCTTGACCCTTATAGCTTTGGGCAGGCTAATACTCTGGTATGTGTGATTATATGAGGATCAAAATTTGTACCAAAATGTTGTGAACCTTGATCCAAAACAGGATAACTACTGTTATAATGAAGATGGCCATACAGCGCGGCTGCAAGGTTTGGGTAGACTCATGGTTGCCAAGAGAGAATAAATTGATTGCTTTTGCTTGCCTCCTTACAATCGGGATACATCCCTTATATAGACCTTCTAGGCCGGCTACTGTTCACTGAGCAGTATTCCAGCGAGTGACAGCTGGGCACGTATCCCTAACTAAAATAACTTGACTCCCAAGAGGAGAACTCCTAACTGGATACATACTCTAGCATAGCTGGACTCCTAATGGGTACAAACTCTAGCATATCTGGACTCCTAAACGGATACAAACTCTATTCATTTAAATGTATGAGAGGAAGCAAGAAAAAAAATATATTTCTATCCTATATGAAGTCCATCGCCTTAGTATATAGTCTGTTTCCCCTTCCAATACCCTAATTCCCTTCAAGACATACCATCAACCATATTCAGCACTGTGTTTGTCTTGATGTGAACCAAGGTTCACAACAAAGTAAAAAAAGGCAGTTCTATTTATTAGGTGCTGTTGATTAACCATAGAGTTATTCCATACACCATATATTCTAGCTGCACATGGTTCGATTGTGTATCTTAACTTATGGTAACTTTTACATACCAGCCTTTTCTTACACAGTGTTGTGTTTCCTTTGCAGTCTTTTAACTCGTTACTGCATAAGTTGATCAAATATGTACCACGGGGCTCAACAGTTGTTGATTTGTACTCTGGTGCCGGTGTTATTGGGTTAGCCATCGCGGCTTCTAGGAAATGCAGGTGAGTTCAAAAATGCATGTTTAACTATCCGTTGCTGCTTCTCGGAAATGTAGGTGAGTAAGTAAAATGGATGTTTAACTAGCAAATATTGTACCTTTTTATGTGCCAAGATTAGATATGAATATTGCCTGTGTTATGACCGGTTTGGTCTATACCAGGAAGAGTCCCACCGTGCATTAGTATTAGGGGCTTGACCCACAAGTTATCTTAGGCAAGTTATTTTAGGCAAGTTATCTTAGGCTAAAGTTATAAATACTAGTTGTAAGACATCGTTTGAGATCAAGCAATAAAGATATTATAATCTTCTGTTGCCCGGCTCCCTGAGGAGCCGGAACCCTAGCCGACAACAGCCAACCGCCGCCGCCCCTAACCCTAGCCGCGACGGCGCCCACTCGCCGGCGCGCCCGCTCCAGCCCTCGTCCACCTCCACCTCATCCCTATAACCTGCGTAGCCGCGCTGGTAGGAACACTAGTCCTACCAATTTGGTATCAGGTACCCGGGTTTCGACCATGTCTTCGCCACCTCCAATTCCGCCGCCGTCGCCACCACCGCCGCTGCCCATCAACTCCACCACCGCCGCTGCCGCCAACTCCACCGCCGCCGCTTCCGCGCCGGGCGTCACGGCCTCGCTCACGGCGGGCGCCACGGTGTCGCTCTCGGCGCCGACCCTCCCGGCGCCCGGCACCGCGCTAGGCCACGG
>NC_041385.1:732379511-732413254 GCF_002162155.2 Triticum dicoccoides
TGCCTTGGCCACAGTGGCCGCCGCCGCTTGCGACGGCAACCGCGCCACTCGCGACGGCAACCGCGCCACTCGCCGCCACCACGGGGCCGCAGTGGCCCACCTGGACCGCGCCGGCCGCGCCGTCTTTCGCTGCGCCGTCACTTCCAGCGGCCACGGAGCAGGGTCCTCCACCGCCCCATCCCAGCCCTAACTTGGGCCGGTCGTCGCCGAGCGGGCTTCCGATCCAGGAGGTCCGCTTTCCGTCATCGCCATCACCACTCTCCGACTGGCTTCACGGGCCGCCCTCGGCCTACCCGGGGGCCCGTCCGTCGCCCGGTTTCCCGTTGCAGCCCGAGGCGTCGGGCGCCACTGGGAACTACGCCGGGCCTTCCACCATGGACCGCGCACCATCATCCGCCCTACGCACCGCCGACACAGTGGGCCAGGGCGTGCCACACCAGCAGTCGCCCTGGTTCGCCAAGATCGACTTCGCCGCATACGACGGCTCCGACGACCCGCTTAACTGGCTCAACCAGTGTGACCAGTTCTTCCGCGGACAGCGCACACCCGCGTCGGAGCGTACTTGGCTGGCTTCCTACCATCTCCGCGGGGCCGCCCAGACATGGTACTACGCCCTCGAGCAGGACGAGGGCGGCATGCCCTCGTGGGATCGTTTCCGAGAGCTGTGCCTTCTTCGTTTCGGGCCGCCGGTCCGCGGGAGCCGCTTGGCCGAGTTGGGCCGCTTGCCGTTCACCTCCACAGTGCAGGACTTCGCCGACCGCTTCCAGGCCCTGGCGTGCCATGCGCTCGGTGTGACGGCCTTACAGCGGGCGGAGCTTTTCATCGGCGGCCTTCCCGACCACATCCGCGTGGATGTCGAGATGAAGGGGCCCCAAGACCTTCAGACGGCCATGTACTATGCCCGGGCGTTCGAGCAGCGCGCCCAGGCCTTAACGCGTCCATCCGCGCCACGTGGGGGCCAACAGCTTCCCCGGCCGTCTCCGGCAGCCCAGCGTCGTCCACAGCCGCCCCGGCACCCACCCCGGCACCGACGCGGCCATTCAGGCGCCTCACTCAGGCGGAGCAGCTGGAACGCCGGCGCCTGGGCTTGTGTTTCAACTGTGATGCGCCCTATGCACCGGGCCATGTCTGTCCCCGCCTCTTCTACCTGGAGACGACAGAGGAGGCTGAGGAGACACTGGAGGATGGCCTCGGCGCTCCAGCCCTTGCGGAACTCGCAGCGGCACCCGCGCCCGCCCCGGCCACCGCCCTCGTGGTGTCCCTACACGCGCTGGCCGACATCCGTGATGAACGGACGATGCTCTTACCGGTCATGATCCAGGGCGAGCGCCTGGTGGCCCTAGTGGATACAGGGTCCATGCATAACTTCCTGCCGGAGACCACGATGCGGCGCCTTGCATTACAGCCAACCGGCGGTGAGCAGTTGCGAGTCACAGTCGCTAATGGCGACCGTCTCCGCTGCCACGGGCTTGCCCGCGACGTGCCCATCACTATCGGCGACGAGCACTTCACCATCACCTGCGCGGGCATCGACTTGGGCTGCTTCGACTTCATCCTCGGCGTCGACTTCCTGCGCACTCTTGGTCCTATTCTATGGGATTTCGACGCGCTGACGATGACCTTCTGGCGGTTGGGCCGCCGCATTCGGTGGGACGACATTGGGGGTGCCGCGCTGACGATGACCTTCTGGCGGTTGGGCCGCCGCATTCGGTGGGACGGCATTGGGGGTGCCGCCCCAACCACTCCACTCCAGCTGGCCGCGACCACCGCCACGGCCGAGCACCCACTATTGGAGAGCCTCCTCCAGCAGCATGCGGACATCTTCACCGAGCCACAGGGGCTGCCGCCCGCCCGCACGTACGATCACCGTATACAACTTGCCTTACCGCTACCCACAGTTGTAGAAGGATGAGTTGGAGCGGCAGTGTGCGCTCATGCTCGCGGCAGGCATCATCCGGTTCTCCACTTCGCCATTTACCGCGCCGGTGCTTCTCGTCCGCAAGTCAGACGGCACATGGCGTTTCTGCATCGACTACCGCGCCCTTAATGCTGTCACACTTAAGGACAAGTTCCCTATTCCGGTGGTCGACGAGCTCCTCGATGAGCTCCACGGGGCGCGCTTCTTCACCAAACTTGACCTCCGGTCGGGGTACCACCAGGTGCGCATGCACCCGGATGACATCGCCAAGACGGCGTTTCGGACTCATCACGGCCACTTCGAGTTCTTGGTGATGCCCTTTGGCCTCACCAACGCCCCGGCGACCTTCCAGGCTTTGATGAACGACGTCCTCAGGCCCTACTTACGCCGGTTTGTGCTTGTTTTCTTTGATGATATTCTAATCTACAGTGCGTCTTGGGCCGAGCACCTCCAGCACATCGCCATCGTCTTCAACGAGCTTCGAGTGCACCACCTCCACCTTAAGCGCTCGAAGTGCTCGTTCGGGACGCCTTCGGTGGCCTACTTGGGCCACGTCATCTCGGCCGACGGGGTGGCTATGGATGCCGACAAGGTGGCAGCCGTCTCCGCATGGCCAACGCCTCACTCGCCGCGGGCTCTCCGCGGGTTCCTCGGCCTCGCCGGCTACTACCGGAAATTTATCCGGGAGTTCGGGCTTATCGCGGCGCCCCTCACGCGGTTGCTTCGCCGCGACGCTTTCGCCTGGGACGACGAGGCGACGACGGCGTTCGAGGCCCTCAAGGGGGCCCTCACGACGGGCCCCGTCCTCCAGATGCCCGACTTCGACCGCCGTTCGTGGTGGACTGTGACGCCTCGGGCGCAGGGTTCGGCGCCGTGCTTCATCAGGGCGATGGGCCCCTCGCCTTCTTCAGCCGGCCTTTCGCTCCGCGTCATCTTAAGCTGGCAGCATATGAGCGGGAGCTCATTGGCCTTGTCCAGGCCGTTCGTCATTGGTGGCCGTACTTGTGGGGACGGTCCTTCCAGATTCGCACCGACCACTACAGCCTGAAGTTTTTGCTAGACCAACGGCTGTCGACCGTGCCGCAGCACCAGTGGATCAGCAAGCTCTTCGGCTTCGACTTCTCCGTCGAGTATCGGTCGGGCCGCCTTAACACCGTGGCCGACGCGCTGTCCCGTCGCGACTCCGACCTCGCTTCCTCCGCCGACGAGTCCGCCGGGGCGGCCCTGTGCATCCGCTCCGGGCCGACGTTCGGCCTCTTCGCCGACATTCGCCGCGCCACTGCGACGGCCGATGACGCCGTCCGTCTTCAGCAGCAGCTCACGGCCGGCGACCTGGAGGAGCCTTGGCGCTTCTCTGACGGACTGCTCCTACATGGGCGTCGGGTCTTTGTTCCGGTGCAGGATGATCTCCGTCACCAGGTGTTACAGCTCGCCCACTCGGCGGGTCATGAGGGTATGCAGAAAACCCTCCATTGTCTTCGCGCCGACTTCTACATCCCTGGCGATCGCGCCCTGGTCCGCGACTGGGTTCGGTCTTGTCAGACATGACAGCGCAACAAGACGGAGACTGTCAGGCCGGCCGGGTTACTCCAGCCCTTAGAGGTGCCATCTCAGGTCTGGGCGGATATATCCATGGACTTCATTGAGGGCCTTCTCAAGGTGGGCGGCAAGTCGGTCATCCTCACGGTGGTCGACCGCTTCTCCAAGTACGCCCACTTCATAGCACTCGGCCATCCATACATGGCGGCGTCCGTGGCCCGGGCCTTCTTCGACGGCATCGTCCGTCTACACGGGTTCCCTGCTTCGATCGTCAGTGATCGAGACCCCGTGTTCACGGGCCATGTCTGGCGCGACCTCTTCAGGATGGCAGGTGTCCAGCTCCGCCTGAGTACGGCGTTCCATCCTCAGACAGACGGTCAGTCCGAGGTGGTTAACAAGGTCATTGTCATGTATTTGCGTTGTGTGACAGGTGATCGGCCTCGCGCTTGGGTGGACTGGCTCTCTTGGGCGGAGTACTGCTACAACACCTCTTATCACTCCACCCTGCGCGCTACGCCATTTGAGGTGGTCTATGGTCGACCACCCCCGCCTATACTTCCGGTGGATCCAGAGATAGCTCGGACGGAGGTTGCGGGTGACCTCATCCGCACTCGTGACGAGATGCTTGCTGAGGTTTGTCAGCGTCTCCTTTAGGCCCAGCAGCTGGCCAAGCACTACTACGACGATCATCATCGCGAGGCGGAGTTCGCGGTGGGTGATTGGGTGTGGATGCGTCTTCTCCACCGCTCTACGCAGTCACTCGACCCGCGCGCGAAGCGCAAGCTCGGCCCTCGCTACGCCGGGCCCTTCCCTATCTTGGAGCGCATTGGGAAGGTGGCCTATCGTCTTCAGCTTCCAGCCCGCGCTCGCATCCACGACGTCTTCCATGTGGGGCTGCTCAAGCCTTTCCGTGGCGAGCCACCGGCGGCTCCACCGGCGCTTCCTCCCATCGCCAATGGTCGCATTCTTCCAGAGCCGGCAAAGGTATTGCAGGCGCAGCTCCGTCGTGGCGTCTGGTTCATCCTCGTTCAGTGGGCAGGCCTTCCGGAGGAGGAGGCTACTTGGGAGCAGCGTGAAGAATTCCGCCAACACTATCCAGACTTTCAGCTCGAGGATGAGCTGTTTGCGCAGGCGGGGAGAGATGTTATGACCGGTTTGGTCTATACCAGGAAGAGTCCCACCGGGCATTAGTATTAGGGGCTTGACCCACAAGTTATCTTAGGCAAGTTATTTTAGGCAAGTTATCTTAGGCTAAAGTTATAATACTAGTTGTAAGACATCGTTTGAGATCAAGCAATAAAGATATTATAATCTTCTGTTGCCCGGCTCCTTGAGGAGCCGGAACCCTAGCCGACAACAGCCAACCGCCGCCGCCCCTAACCCTAGCCGCGACGGCGCCCACTCGCCGGCGCGCCCGCTCCAGCCCTCGTCCACCTCCACCTCATCCCTATAACCTGCTTAGCCGCGCTGGTAGGAACCCTAGTCCTACCAGCCTGTCAGGTGCATCAGGGCAACATCATTTCCCAGACATTACAGATGTTCTGGAGCATACTTAAACTCATTGATATACTAAATAATTTACGATATGATACACTCTCTTAATGCTTGCACAATGTAGAGTTTTTAGAATACTTCACTAATGTTTTAGTTCAAAGAGTTAGTTTTTTATTCCCTATTTAGTATACTTGTTGATAGCTTTTGCTCAAATCAGTTAGCCTTCCTGTATGTGTTGCTTGTAGGCCACTTAGTCAAGTGTAGGAGACTGCTTGTCTTGCTTGTAACACTAAGCCACAAGTAGTGATATCGAAACTAGTGTGGTATAGTGAATGCCATTCTGGAACTTAATATATTAGTTTAATTCAGTTAAACCTTGCCAAACCCTGTGTAGGGTCTGGCCTGAAACTGCTAAATTTGAGCCTGGTCTGGCTCGGGAAAAGAACCCCAATATAACTGTGTTCTGGCCCAAAGCCGAGTTGGTTTCCTCTAGATATATTAGTTTACACTGTTTGTTTGTAAAAACTTCTTGTGGGCCTGGTTCTAAATCCAGCCGACTCAACCTGAGATTTAGGACACCCAGTCTGCCTGGGGCTTTTGTATTAAAATATTTATAAGAACTTTCAGTGTATCATTTATAGTGTCTCACTTCTCTTTCTTTTTTAGAAACTCTTATTAAAATATTTCAAGTGAGGTTCTTATAATTACAGGTCTGTGAGATGTGTTGAGATCAACAAAATGTCGAAATTGTCTTTTGAGAAGTCAGCAAGCCGACTTCCACCAAACCTGGGTTGCACCATAACTTGGCACAATACCGATGCTTCAGCTGTATGCAATTGAACCTGTATTTCTGTAATGGTTGCATTTAATATTAAAAGGATTCATTTGGAACCTACATCATGGTAGCAGGAACCCATTCACTGGCTTGAAGGGTCAAGTGTTGCTATCGTGGATCCTCCCAGGAAAGGACTGCACCCTTCTGTTATCAATGCTCTACAGAGAGTTGCTTTGTCTGAGCGCAAGGCGTTCAAGGCCAAAAGGTAGATATAAGAAGTAATTCACAGTCCACATGCTTTCATGCTTTCAGTTATTTGACAAATAAGTCGACAGAGTTTTCTTAAATTATGATATCCTTTCCCATTGTGGTAGCTTTATCGGTAATGTTGTTCTCTGAACAGTTCACTTACAAAGGTCAAAGATGAGAAGAGACCATGGATCCTGCGAGCAAGGGAACCAGCTGTTCATGTTGATAGTACAATCATGGAAGAAAGTAGTGGAATATGGCCAGAGACCCTCATATACATCAGCTGCGGATGGGACAGTTTTAAAAAGGTGACAGTTGCTAGCTTACGAGGAGTCCAAATCTTGTACCCTTCCTACCTCAGTTTTATGTTGCTTCAGTTCTCTTATATATAAGCATCTCATATGCAGGATTGCAAAAGCTTGATATCCAACGAGGCCTGGTATTTAGAGAATGTACATGCTTTTAACTTCTTCCCGGGCACTGATAGGTACGGGTTTCAACCTCTTGACTGGAAGCTGTCCTTATGTTTTACTGCAACCTTTATGGGGTAATTTGAAGATTCTTATGTACTGTTTTAAGCTCTAGTATACTGCGCAAGCAAAAATCAAGTTGCTCTGGCCAACCCTTGCCACCTGGCTTGGGTGACTATATAGATTTGGGACTTCTAGGCTAATTAAGTTTGAAGATAGTCAGGACCAGTCTCTCATGAATATTTCAGTGGCGCATGGCTTTTTTTCGCTGATCAAAATAATTAACTTGAGGATGCTTCTTGATATTCTTAATTAATGAACCTGTCTAAAGCTAAATCTGCCTGTGATGACCTGTTCAAATAACGTCGACTTCGCTTTCTCTGTCTCCACCCATGCAACCCGCTATATTCTTGATTTTGCACATTAGTTGCAGGCAACTAGGCGCGATGCTAGTTTGCCTTTTCTACTACGATGATTCGGATGATTGCTCATGGTCCATGGGCCCTTTATTTTCCAGTTTCTTAATAAATAAGCTTTGTTGGCTGTATGCATTACTGATGCAGCATCGAAGTCCTGGCGATCTTCAGACGGGACTCTGGAATTGCTCAGAAGAAAACAAAAGCAAAGATTAAAGGAAAAACGAAAACAAAAGCGAAAAAGAAGAAAGCCAAGCCATCGAAAGTCTGACCAGACAGAAATGATTTGGTCATATAAAAAGGCTGGAAGTGGCACGGGCTGTGGTGCTAATATGGCATATGCTTGCATGTTTACCGCCGACCCAGAAAGTGATGGGTTGCCGCGAGGAATTTCACACCGGTCAAACGAAACATCGACTCAAGGATCTCAATTTAGGGCAAGGTATTTGTAGAAACTCACATAGCTAGTGTCTCATTCAGGAACTTACATTCTGTGCTAGGTAATATACTGGCTTATTCCCTTGTGTAAACCAGCACTGAAACTGTGCAGTACAGGTTAGCTTAAGAGGGGAAGTCGAGCGCAACGGGACTGATGTCAATCGCCGTTTCACCAAATTTTGGCCGTGCATTTCAGTTCGCCGTTGTTGTTCGAAATATAGAGCGTAGACTATCTGCAGTGTTCTGTATCTAGGGAGGACAAAGAACATCAACCTTTTGTCAAATGAAGCATCATTGTATCTTTAGGTTGTATACTTTTGTTTTCGATTGCTCAATCACCCTGTATCTACCACCGTTAGGATGTGGCCGGGGGAAAATCAACTTGTATGTCCGGAGAATTTAGCAAAAGGCAGCAAAGTTGTACTCCCTCTGCTCCAAAATAAGTGTCGCTGACTCAATACAAAGTTGTACTAAATCAACAACACTTATTTCTTATTTCCAAAATAAGTGTCACTCAGTACAAAGTTGCACTAAATCAACAATACTTATTTTGGGATGGAGGGAGTAGTAAATTGAGATCATTTCGTATGAATCGGTCCCTTCTCCTCATTTTTATATTATTTCAATTTTCAACCATCATTTTTATATTATTTCAATTTTCAACCATCATTTTGTTCCCTTTCCTCCACCAAACTCATGGAGACAAAGTTGTAGTTAATTGAGATAATTTTGTATCTTTAGGTTGTATATCTTTTGTTTTGTTTGCTCAGTCAGCTTGTATCTACCACCGTTAGGATGTGGCCGGGGGAAATTGGGGCTCACAAAGAGCAGGTTTTTTAGATGCATGCATCCTCCAATGCAACATCTAGTTTGCTTAATCATCTTGTTTCCATGCAAGGAAAGATATTCACACCCACCTCACCTTGAAACTCTATTTTATTCCACTTTTATTCAACCCCATGAAAGGATACTTACTACAGCCGTTTTCAAATTAGTTGAAATTTTAGGGCTGTCGTAAATTCAACCCCATAAAAGCTTTAACCAAGTATACAAAATATATGTAAACATCTGGAACAACAAATTAGTTTCACTAGATTCTTTACACAATATTAGATATACTACTATATTTGATGTAGTACATCTTAGCACATTTTTCTACGGCCCTTATCAAAGTTAAAGTAGTTTGACTTAAGATAAAGTAAGAACTTTAGATAATTTGGTGTGGAGAGAGCATTTGTTTTTTATGACCCGTGATTGTATTTTGAGAAATTCATGGTAACATCTTCTGTTTGAGATGTAAAGATGGCAATGGCATGGAACCATTTTGACCGTGTAAACTTGTATGTCCAGAGAATGCAGCAAAAGGCAACAAAGTTGTAGTAAATTGACATCATTTCGTAGGAATCGGTCCCTTCTCCTCATTTTATGTCATTTCGACCCTCATTTTCTTCCCGTTCCTCCACCAAACTCGCAAAGAGGAGCGTAAAAGCAACCTTTGATATTTTTTTTTCCAAGAGTTGATAGAGCAATTAGCGTCTCACGCGTGTGTTGGTAGCTTTTGGGGATCAAAGTGACTCTGGTAACCCATGATAATGTCACGGGCCTCTTTGGTTCGGAGATAGAAGAAACATAAGAATTGGTTGTCATGGCATTTTGAATTATTCTGGAATTGGAAACACATGAATTCTTCTGAAGTATTGGGCGCATGCCATACGTGTCAATGAAACAAAGAAAAATTTCCATGAGGTTGGACTCAAATGCAAATTTCCCATTTTTTAAAGTAGGCCATAGAAAAAATCTTTTGGTTTCTCTTACTACAAACCAAACACGCTACATAATGAAATTTCCTATAGAATAGAATTCTACATAATTCGAGTGAAGTTCCTTTGAACCAAAGTGGCCCTAGATAATATAAATGTGTTGGATGTGAAAAAAAAGATAGTAGGATCTTACAAAGATCTATATCCATATGTCAATATAACATTATAAATTCTTGTGCATTGTGAATAATAAGCATGACAAATCTAACAATTATATGTTCATATATACTCCTTCCTTGCCAAATTATAGTGCATATAATATTTTAAAAACTAAAAAAATGTACGAAAATTATCAACATCTAAAATACCAAACCAATACCATTAGATTCATCATGAAATATATTCTATATCGCAAATGCTGATTTTTTTCATAAACCAGGTTAAATTTATGAAATTTGAATCTAAAAATATTCATGCACTATAATTTGGCAAGGAGGGATACAAAATCAAAGTTAGTAAATAATATCTCAATCATTATGCGATGTTCAATAATTATGAATGGAGGTACTAATTGTTTTCAAGTCGGGTTTGAAATATCTAGAACTTTTTTTTGTGTGAGGCAAAATATGTACAACTTCACTTCCAAGGCTAAAGAAAATTAGATTAAACAACCAAACAACTAAGAATATTTTAAATTTTCATTTTGAACAAATATAAATTTTCCAATTAAGGATTTAAATTTTGATCAGATAAACATGCAAATGGTCAGTGCTTCGAAGCAATAAATAAAGGTTTACCCAAGTGGGGCCAAACCTATGCCAGGCACAAAACCGACTTTAAATTCCCGCATCTTATTCAAGTGATCATTCATTTGGTAGATATTAGTTTGATCATTCAAACATTGCTTCCCCCACACTGCCTCGACTTACCATAAATGCATTGCATGTCCTACGTTTTGATTTGAAGCTCTAACAAAAGCACAACAAAAAAATGATAAAAGTACTCCATTTCCTTAGATTACATACACAAAGGAAAATGAAAACAAATATTTGCTACTTCACGTTGCTGTAAGCACACTCAAATCTTCACTTTTTATGGTTGTTCTATCTAATAAGAGCACAATTAAGTTGCATCACGTTGATCTTGGACCCAAGAACAAAATGGTTTATGGGATGATTTGAAGCTTGCAACACCATTTTAGTATCTCATGCTCGCGTTGATAGGTAAAATCATTGACGATTCTTTTGTTGTCTTGCATAACGGCATGATCGCGCCCACAAAGAGAATTGATTCCCCATAGTTTGTTTAAAGTGAGATTCAAAGGTTGGAGATATTTCTATAGGCACAAGTGAACCAAGGGGTATGTAGTTTCCAAAATAAACACCATGTCCCATTGCAAAGATTGTCATTCTACCATTCTTGATTCAAAATACCATGGTTAAATATTAAACAACTAGATGCTCCTAGTTTACTTAAATCATTCTGGAAGTGATAAGCCCTTAAAATAATCAAATCTAGGTACACAATAGTAGAATTGCCACCATTTTTATGTTCAATGGGGATTATTACACGCAATGTTAATTCAACCAATTACAGCATGCATAGTTGTCAACTTATTACTTGACCTAATTCGCAACACCATTTGCCAATGACACAATCTATACTCAGACTTTTAATAAGTACTAGCAAGATGCCCGTGCATTGCACGTAACATCAAGATGCATTTGTATGAGTAGTTTATCTTGTGAGAGAAAAGGGTGAATGAGGGAAGGCCTTATTTGCAAATGTGAAGAGGTGTGTCGGTACCTTTTTGCAAAATTGCCATAGTTTCCTTCCTATCCGTCAGATATAAATCGGATGGCCTATATTGCAGGATGGTAGACACACCATCATCACCAACTCTCTTTTTATAAGAGTGTAGATATATTATTATATAATAATACACTTGAAACTGCTATTAAGATATTTTCTAGATAGTACGCTTTAGAAATATCTACCATGATATTTAGTGATATTAAATATATAGGAACACATACATAATTTTTTTATATTTATTATACACTTATCAAATTTAATTCAACTTTTATTATGGCATATAGTTTAAATTTACTAGAAATAAAAATTACCGATATATATAGGTAAAATTACATGAATAAATCATGTCTGGAAAACTCCCAGTATGTAATCCTACACTGAAATATATCTCTTAAACAAGCATACCATACATCTTATCATTTTCAATATATATTATTAATTATTTTAATATATCTCAATGCAAGTTTTATTATAAAAATCGTCGAAGCCCTTAGTTTATGTGGTATACCCTTTTTACGTACAAAAAATGCAGTTCACTTATAAATAAAATGAAATAAAATATGTGGCCTCAATTTTTTTTCATGAGACACATTTTGGGTATCTAGTAATTATTAATGAAATATATTAAAATGATAAAGAGGTATTAATAATTCATATATGTGGTAATGAGGAGCGGGAGTACATACTCCGAGGAGTATATATCCATTTTCCTATATATACTAGGTATTTGCCCGTGCGTTGCTACAGAGTATACATATTCTAGTACATTAGCCCGTAATTTCATATTATATGATTGTGTAAATAAATATTTACCAAATTCTATCATGATTACTTTTTGTAATCACGTATTGACTTGCCAAAGAAAATATAATTTATTTGTTAAGTTAATAAAAGAGGGGACAATTAAGGTGGTTTTAAAGGAATAATCATAAGGAAAAATTTGGAATGTTGGACGAAGCACTCCGCCTGGTAGGATAAGGAACACTATTCTTTTTTTAATTTAATAATAGAAAAATGATCATGTGCTGCAACGGGATATAAATATTCTAGTACATTAACTTGTGATTTACCTCTCCATATTAATGTGATTGTGTAAATAAATGTTTATCAACTCCTGCCCGTCATTTACCTTATGTTTTGATGAGAAGTTTGGTAAGTAAATTAAAATGAATTGGTTCAGAAGATAAGTAATAAGGTGATCAATTATCATATGAGGAAGGTTGGACGAAGAGATGATGGAAAGAAAGGTGAAACGGGAACCTTACGTTCTTTTTAAGTAGTAGAGATTAAAAATTTTACAGTAAAAGGATTCTAATTATTATTAAGTATTGCGCTTAATTATGCCAACTAAGTAATAAAAAGTATACATTGTTAAGGCTCAAGTAAATTTAAACAAGTATAAACGTTGAGAATAAATATTTATATTGATTTGTCTGGGTTAAAAGTTGTTTGGACCGCAACATGTAAAATTCTAGGTTTGCAAACTAAGCAATGGTGATGTGTGTGAACACACATCTAAAATATCTTCATGATATGGGAGAGGTTATTTATAGAAGTATGAGTGAGATGATGCCTAAGTGATGTGTGTATGATCAGGTGAGAGAGAACAGGGAAGAGAGTTGGCAATGACTTTTTGTGTAATGAAGCTCTTAATAACATTTTTAGACGAAAAATATTAGAATCATAGCACCACCTCCCCTTTATTTTAATGCCGCGGTAAAACAACATCGATTTATTTTTTATGGAGCCAGGTACATGCATGATCAAACCCTAGGCTGAAACCTCCGTCTCTCCGCTCTATTCGACTCGAAGCGTCTCGAATGCTACGTGTTCCTCTCCCATGTGGATCCGTTGAGGAAAAGGAAAATTGTGATCTCCACCTCTTTTCCTCTTCACTTGGCTTGGTACATGCAAACATTAGATTATTTTGTGTTATAAAGAAAGCATAGAATAGGCTTTGATAGCTACAGATTACAAACACAAAAAGAAGCTAGTCTGTTATGTATGTACACGCTGTGGACGGCTATTCAAACTGCTCGTTGTTGTTCAGTAGTGCATATATAACGTTCACAAGGGACATATCGATTTTTACAACTGATTCATTATAATTAAATTCATGACGATCATATATAGGTAGAAAGTTTATTGGATAGTACTCAACAGAACCATCACAGACTATACAAACTCCGAAACCCGGTACTATAATTAAGCAAGGGTGTACGACCCTCAGTCAATGAGACTTAATCACTTAATTAAGTCTTAGTCAGTTGATGCCATATATGTGTGCGTAGGGCTGTTTGGCTCAATCGGTTCTTTTTTTTTGTTCTGTACTTTTTAGGCTGTTGTCATAGACTCTCGTTGTCTTTTGGCTGTTGTTTGTTTTGTTGGGATTCCCTTTTCTTGGCTGGGCTTGCCCACATTACTAACTTTATGTGTTTTTTCCTTTTTCATTTGTGTGCTTTTTTGTTTCATGATGAAATAAACTATGTCATTCCACAAGTGTCTAGTATACATATCTATCCAACTGAGTAATATAAGGCCATGCAAGTAAATTGTCATCAGTGCCAATATAAAATTTGTAAATTTTTTTTTATAACCAAGTCATTCCCACAAATGTAATAGTGATGTTGTCATTTCCATATTCTTTATTATCGACACGTCACTTCATAAGCATGTGGTCATGTTCACCAAGCTCGGTTTTTGCTTAGGGACAAGCTGACTATCAGCTTGGGGGAACCGACACGTGCATTTTGTATCACTATTTCTTAAAGTAGATTGCACACATATAATTGTGTTTTACATATTATTGCATCATTTAACCCCCAAATTCCTTTCATTTTGCAAGTTTGCATCGAATGGGGATGCAAGAAAACTTTCAAGAAAGCAACAAAAAGCCACACAAGAAAATGACTTTTCCGGAGCGAGGAAAAGCAAAACAAATATATACATAGGAATTTTTTAGAGGAAATGAAGCCTGGGTGTGGGTTTGACCGATGGGGCCACATGCCATGCCCACGCGCCTCAGGCCCAAGGCATGTGGGGCCCACCCGGCCTCCTCTTTGACATACATATCATCCTATATTGTTCCAAAAATCCTAGGAGGATTTTTATCATGTTTTCTGCGGCCTTGATGGCATAGATAATACGATCTCTCCAGGAGGGCTGATTTTGCTGGGGATCCACCTCCACCGGGCTGAGGGAATTCAAAGATATCGTCATGAGCAACAACAAGGCATCGGGGGATCATATTTATTCACTTCATCACCACCACCTCCATCAACAAAGCCTAGCCATCTCCATCTAAAACAATTGCTATAGATCGATTGATGTAATCACTCCTGGTGTTAATTGCTATCTAGTAGTTAATACTTGATGATTTTTTAATGAAAGATATATACTTTTAGATTGTTTATCATATCAACCTTCACTGATCATGTTCATTATCATTTTATCGACTCATTTTTGTATAGACCAATGCACCACCCCGTGCCACACCCGATGCGTGTCACCGCAGTATGTGCCGCAACACATCATCATTGTCTCGGCTGAGGTCCACATCACCACCTTCAGGAAACAAAGGTAAAAAACCCATGAATTTCATCCAAGGCACGAGCAATTTATCTCAAGCTAGTTTCCAACTGAAGAACGCTGCTGAAAAGGCAAAGAATCGGCACTGCTCCTGCCGACTACCGTTGTTGCTCCGAGCAGTCGCATCCTGATCGTAGTTGTCATACGGAGGCAGGAGCAATGGAGCCATCGGTGACGAGGAGGAGGACACCATTGCCGGTGGTTCGGGTGGCTCGGGCGCACCTCGACCAGCGGTGTGATGGTGTCGCGTGGTTCGGGTGAGGCTCGACCAGGTGGGCTGGGTCTGGTTCAGTGCAAATAACCCAGAGGAAAAACAAGAATAAAAACTAAACCGTCGTTGTGGCATGCACGATCAACGGGAAACAAGGATTTTTTTAGATGAGGTAATTTGTAGAAAAAGTTTGATTACATTGAGTAAAAATGTGTTTTTTTGGTAAATACTGTCACAAACATGAAACTAGGTATGGGTAAAAAAAAATGAAATTCACTCAAAAAAAAAGGCAGATAGGTGGTGCTTATGCAAACTGAGATTTGAATTTGGCTCTATTTTTCTCGCAATTTATTTTTGCTCTAATTCTATGGAGGGAAACGCGTGTGATAAGGCAGTCAGAGTCGGATTAGGCCCACACCGACCCCCGAGTTCGTTATATACCAGGGCCGGACCGCAGCACAGGCTTTTGAAGCAGCCCGCGTTTTGTCCTTCCTCGGGCGGAAACCCTCGTCGCCGGAATGGAAGCCGCCGCCCGATCCCATGCTCCTCCTATCCCTCGTCCCGCCCGTCGGGCGAAGCGGCCAAGGACCACCTGTTCCTGTTGCGAGAGCGAAGGAGGAGGAGGAGACGATGGAAGGAAACCTTCATCTCGGCGGGGAAGAAAACGGCCTCATCATCTTCTGAGACCTTGCTCCAGCCAGCTTCCCAATTGGGGCGCGAAGCGCGCACGCACACCGCGGATTATCACTCCCGTCCTATCTGATCTGCTCTCCGCTCCCAGAAGGGACTGGTCTGGTCTAGACGATGGGCCGGCCGGGCTGATCGCCGAGCGCGTCCTCGCGTATGACGTCGCCGACTATCTCCGCTTCCGTGCCGTGTGCCGAGCATGGCGGCAGTGCTGCACAGAACCGCGCTCCCACGGCGGGTTGGACCGCCGGTTCCATCCCTGGCGATGGGTCCTGCTCCGCGACCCACTCCCTGCTCCCAACCGCCGTTGCTTCTTAAACTCCTCCACGGGCGAGTTCCTCCAACTGGACCTCCCGGAGCTCCTTGACCATGAGCTGCTCGCCGTCACGCCCGAGGGCCTCCTCGTCCTGCTCCACGACCATAACCACGTTCGCCTGCTCAACCCGCTCACGCGTCACCTCATAAAGCTACCGCCGCTCACCACGCTGCTGCCCTCTAAGGACCATGTCATGCTTTCCTATTTCGACATAGACAAGTTCTTAGCGACGGGCTCGGGCATTGCTAGTGATGATTCAACAGTAGTGCTCTGTTTCAATACGCTGTGCATGCTTGGCATTGCCAAGCCCGGCGACGACAACTGGATGTTGCTAAAGTACAACCATGATGGGTTCACAAAAACGCCCTTAATGTTTGCAGGGCGCTTCTACCTCGTTAACGCTCATGGTGTCATGGTGCTGCAAATTGGTCCAAACCAGAAACCATGGCTGGAGGTGGTTGCCAAGCTGAATATGCGTGTATCGCCAATTTCGCAAAATATGCAGCTCGTCAACAATTGTGGTCAGCTGATGCTACTGCACCGTCTGATTGTACCATTGACGTCGTCGCGGAATAAATGGGGTTATCGGTACAACATGTATCGAGTCAACTTGGATAAGGGGACACTATTCCGCGTAAAGAGCTTGGGCGGTGGCGGCGCAGGGCGTGCGATGTTCTTGGGCATGTATTGCTCTTTCTCAGTATCTCTAGAGGTTTTCCCCTCTGGCTCCATTAGTGTTAACACCATCTACCCGAGCTTTGACTTCGACGAGAGAAGGTTATTAAAAGTTGGAGCATATCATCTCCCGTATGGATGCACCGAAAGACCATCTAGCTTGGTGCTGCGGCCGCATACTCTCGTTGACTACATAGCTTTGTCCAATACGGTCCATCAATGAGTAGTTTACTCCATTTCCTATGATAATTTAGCATGCATGGTTATGGAAAGTGCACTCTTTGTTCCATTTGGAGCAAGTATTTGACTGCATGTATCTAGCTATAGTATGGATGATTGGCCTGAACACAGAATAATTTGCATATCAAGTCTGCCACAGATTTGTAAGCATCTAGCTAGTCTAACGCGAAGAGGAGTTTAGCCAGGAAATGAAAGGCAAGGGATTAGCATGCAGATTATCTCTTTACTGGCGATCAACACATTGTTGCATGCTGTGCTAAAGAAATGAGTGTCCCTTTGACTCGACTTCAATTGGAGAATAAGCAACAAGGTGCTTGTGCAATTTTAGTTTCTCCACCTGGGCTGCGATGTAATCCAAGATGGAAATATTGACTTCACCCGACTGAATACAGTTCCACACCGCTCTATGAGTTAGTTTTCCATTTGAATTCCAGGTTATTTTCAAATTTAGATACTTTTTAAGCCTAAACCCATGCAGGCCTAATCTTTGTATAGCTAAATCTGTACATTTACGAGGCCTACCTTTGATGCAGACATCAGTTAGTTAGTTTGTGCCGTAAACCAGCAAGGCAGTGCTACGGCTTTTGAGGCCGTACCTTGTGAAGCAGCCCACGTTTGTCCTTCCTCGGGCGGAAACCCTCGTCGCCGGAATGGAAGCCGCCGCCCGATCCCATGCTCCTCCTATTCGTCGTTCCTTCCGTCAGGCGAAGCGGCCAAGGACCATCTGTTCCTGTTGCGAGAGCGGAGGAGGAGGAGGAGACGATGGAAGAAAACCATCATCTCGACGGGGAAAGAAACGACCTCATCATCTCCTGAGACCTTGCTCCAGCCAGCTCCCCAATTGGGGGGCGAAGCGCGCACGCACACCGCGGACTATGACTCCCATCCGATCTGATTTGCTCTCCCCTCCCACTAGGGACTGGTCTGATCTAGACGACGGGCCGGCCGGGCTGATCGCCGAGCGCGTCCTCGCGTATGACATCGCCGACTTTTTTTTCCTTCTTTTTTTCAAAAAGGAGGTTCACCCCAGCCTCTGCATCAGAAAGATGCATACGGCCAATATTAATAATAAATGAAAGATCCAACATAAGTTTTCAAGTCTCGCACAAGGAAGTAAACAAATGCTCACAAAAGCAAAACAAAAAAAGGCAAAGCCACAACCGGCTGGCATAAAAATATAGAAGCACTACATGCCTATCCTATTACATGACCGCCATCCAAACCGGTTGAAAATATCCCGTGCTACCATCTCTCATCGGGTAGACGCAGTAACCAAACGCTCCCTGGCCTCTGTCGGAGTGAGTAGCGACCACATACGGATCAACGCAGTGGCCCTGAAGATAACCTGCAAAAAGTGAATGTTTGTTGTTCTGTTAAAAACCATATCATTTCTGCAGTTCCAGACTGCACAAAATAAAGCACAAACGCCTACACGAATGTGCCTCGCTGTATTTGAAGCTATCCCATCGAGCCACGTCCCAAATAACATGTTGATAGAATTCAGCGGATTAATATTAAAGGCAATATAAACCGACCGCCACAAAATCTTGGCCAACGGACAATCAAGAAAAAGGTGTTTGATAGATTCATTATGGTCGCAAAAACTGCATCTTGCAGAACCAATGCAGTTACGTTTTGCCAAATTATCCTTAGTCAAAATAACTTGATTATGCACAAACCACATAAACACTTTGATTCTTAAAAGGACCTTAACTTTCCAGACATGCTTCGAGGCAGGAATCACGCTAGTGTTAATAACATCCAGATACATAGATTTGACCGAGAACACTCCGTTCTTAGTGAGTTTCCAACACAGTTGATCTGGCTGTTGAGACAACTGGACATCCATCAATCTTCTCACAAGATGGAGCCAGGCCTCCCAACGATTTCCCACTAGCGTCCTCCGAAAATGAATATTGAGTGGAATGGAGTGGAGAACTGTTGCAACGTAAGCATCTCTACGTTGAACAATGTTATACAAAGAAGGATATTGAAGTGCAAGGGGTGTCTCCCCAAGCCACGTATCCTCCCAGAACCTCGTAGCAGCTCCATTACCGACTAAGAACCTTGTCCTATTGAAAAAGAGTGGTTTAACCCTCATCAATCATTTCCAAAATGGTGAATCAGTCGGCCTCACTGTCACCTGGGACAAAGTTTTAGAGTGAAGATACTTATTTCGCAAGATCTGAGCCCAAGTGGCCTTCGTCTCAGACGAAAGCTTAAACAACCACTTGCTAAGGAGACATCTGTTCTTGGCTTCCAGATTCTCAATACATAGACCCCCTTGGTTCTTCGGCCTACAGATGATATCCCATTTAGCAAGCCTGTATTTTCGCTTAACCTCATCACTCTGCCAAAAGAATCGTGATCGATAGAAATCTAGCCTCTTCTCGACTCCAACCGGGACCTCGAAAAAGGATAAAAGAAACATAGGCATACTTGTGAGGACCGAATTAATCAAGATTAATCGCCCTCCGTATGTAATGAGCTTACCTTTCCAACAACTCAGTTTCTTCTTAAAACGATCATCAATGCACTTCCATTCTCTGTTGGTCAGCTTACGATGATGAATGTGTATACCTAAATATGTGAACGATAAAGTCCCCAATTCACATCCGAACAATTGTTTGTAGGCCTCTTGGTCATCATTAGCTCTTTCGAAACAGAACAATTCCGCCGACTATCTCCGCTTCCGTGCCATGTGTCGCGCATGGCGGCGGTGCTGCACGGAACCACGCTCCCACAGCGGGCTCGACCGCTGGTTTCATCCCTGGCGGTGGGTCCTGCTCCACGATCCCCTCGCTGCTCCCAACTGCCGTAGCTTCCTCAACTCTTCCACGGGCGAGTGCATTCAATTGGACATCCCGGAGCTCCTTGACCATGAGCTGCTGGGTGTCACCCCCGAGGGCCTCCTCGTCCTTCTCCACGACCAAAACCACGTTCATCTGCTCAACCCGCTCACCACGCTGCTGCCCTTTGAGGACCATTTCAGGCTTTCCTATTACAACAGAGACTACTTCTTAGCGACGGGCTCGGGCATCTCTAGTGATGATTCAACTATGGTGCTCTGCTTCAATAGGCTTGGCATGCTTGGCGTGGCCAAGCCTGGGGACGACCACTGGATGTTGCTCAAGTACAACGATGATGTTGTTGCAAAAACACCCTTAATGTTTGCACGGCGCTTCTACCTCGTTAACGCTCATGGTGTCATGGTGCTGCAAATTGGTCCAAACCAGAAACCACGGCTTGAGGTGGTTGCCAAGCTGAATATGCGTGTTTCGCCAATTTCGCAAAATATGCAGCTCGTCAACAATTGTGGTCAGCTGATGCTGCTGCACCGTCTGATTGTACCATTAAAGTCGCGGAATAATTGGGGCTATCGATACGACATGTATCGAGTGAACTTGGATAAGGGGACACTGTTCCGTGTCAAGAGCTTGGGAGATGGTCGCGCAAGGCGTGCGATGTTCTTGGGCATGTATTGCTGTTTCTCGGTATCTCTAGAGGTTTTCCCCTCTGGCTCCATTAGTGTCAACACCATCTACCCGAGCTTTGACTTCGGCGAAAGAAGGTTATTAAAAGTTGAAGCATACCATCTCCCGTATGGACGCATTGAAAGACCATGTAGGTTGGTGCTGGGGCCGCATACTCTCGTTGACTATATAGCTTTGTCTAATACGGTCCACGGATGAGTACTTTACCCCATTTCCTATGATAATTTAGCATGCATGGTTATGGAAGAGGATTTGTGGCTCTCGTGTGCCACACACCCCTATGTGGGGATATGAAACTTGGGTGCCCGTTGTACACCCGTATTCAGCTTTGGAATGGATGCCCGTGACAATGTCAGTAAAACAAGACACAAAAAAAGCATATGTATGGAAAAAAAGGTTTGGATGTATAGTATGTCGGACCATAATTCCTGCAATGCAGATACCATGGGCACTCATTCCCCGTGAAAATATAAACACGGGTGTATAATGGGCACCTAGGTTTGATATCCCAAATTTTATGATATTTTTAATGCTATTTTCATATAGTGATGCATGATACCCAGGTGCTCCAGTGCATTTCCCCATGGTTGTGCATTCTTCGTCCCATTTGGTTAGCTAGTATCTGAGTGACTGAGTGCACGTATCTAGCTAGAGTTATGTATGGATGACTGGTCTAGATTAATTTGCATATTGAGGCTGCCACATATTTGTAAGCACCTAGCTAGTCTAGTGCGAAGAGGAGTTTAGCCAGAAAACTAAAGGCAGGGGATTAGCATGCACATGACCTCTTTACTGGTGCGATGCAGAGGTGATGCTAAATCACATTGTTGCATGCTGTGCAAAAATAATAATAATTGTGTACCATTGACTCAAATTCGATTTGAGAATAAGCAATAAGGTGCTTGTGCAATTTAACTTTCTCTACTTGGGCCGCTATGAAATCTAAGATGGAAGTATTAAGTTCACTCGACTAAATACAGTTCAATATAATTTACTCACATCTCTCTATGAGTTAGTTTTCCATTTGAATTCCATGTTATTTTCAAATTTAGATACTTTTTAAGACTAAAACCCATCTAGTCCTAATCTTTGTACTGAATTATACTCCCTCCGTTTCAAAATACACTAGTAGAAAAGAGAGCTTTGGTTCAGACCGGGTCAGCCCATTAGTCCCGGTTCAGTCCAGAACCGGAACCCATGGGGGCATTGGTCCCGGTTCGTGAGCCCAGGGGGCTGGCCGGGCCACATGGGCCATTGGTCCCGGTTCGTCTGGACCTTTTGGTCCCGGTTGGTGGGACGAACCGGGACCAATGGGCCTGGCTCCTGGCCCACCACCATTGGTCCCGGTTGGTGGCTTGAACCGGGACAACATGCTGCCTTTTAGTCCCGGTTCGTGCCATGAACCGGGACCATTGAGGTGCCTATATATACCCCTCGCTCGCGAGCAGAGCACTCCACTGCTTTGTTTTTCTCTGGCCGGGGAGGGGAGGGCTTTGTGGTGCTCTAGCTCACCTCCTATGCACATGAGATGTTCGATGAAATGCCCGAGCCACACTAGTTAAGCTTTCTCCTCTCGAAGCATGACCTCCGAACTCTATTTTTCTCGAGATTTGTCTAGGTTTATATTAGCGGCCCGTCACGCCCCGTCCCCGTCTTCACTGTCGTCGATCGCCCGTGCCGATCTCGTCGCCGGCACCACCGTGGTGATCCTCTTGTTCTTATCTTCTTTCTGAAAGAAAAAAATTCTTGCTTTAGATAGATACTTGTCTAATTTTCTTACTATTTTATTGCTTGTTATTATATAGTGCGATGGTTTTGGTATCCGCCCCCGTCGGTCCTCGTCCTGTCTATGATTCGGATGTGTATTATCTTTATAACTATTGCTTCATTTATTGTTTATGAAAATTATGCCGTCCAACGTGACATAGATTTTATTTATCTAGGAGGTATGTGAACCGGAAATTCCAGCCGACCCTATTGTCGAGAGGTTAAATTAAGTTGAAGAAGAAAACAATTTCTTAAAGGAAAAAATAAGAAAAAATGAGGAGAAGATGATATTGGAGTTGCATGTTGCGGATGTCGTCGATGATCACAAGATCAAGATGGATGCAATGCGCTTGAAGATTAAAAAGAGTAGAAAATATGCCATTCATACCGAGGCTTGGTATCATTATGCCGTTGGATCAATTGTTACCTTGGTTGCGATTATGATCGCATTTGTTTTCGCATTGAAATGTTTTACATAGTTTCAATGTATGGTTTAATTAATTTAGATGCTCTGGAGAGCTTTATGTTGTTAGATGAGAACTATGTATGTACTTTGGTTTTAATGTGATGATGAACTTCTATTAATTTGGTCACTTAATTATCTATTCATGATGTTCTGTAACGGTTTTTGACACACTTAATTATATATAATGCACGCAGATGAACCGGCAATGGATGTACGGTGACAGACACACCTCCGAGTACATTAAGGGTGTGCATGATTTTCTCGAAGTGGCTGAGGCAAACAAGCAGAATGGTTTTATGTGTTGTCCGTGCCCTAAATGTGGGAATACGAAGTCTTACTCTGACCGGAAAATCCTTCACACCCACCTGCTTTACAATGGTTTCATGTCACACTATAATGTTTGGACGAGGCACGGAGAAATAGAGGTTACGATGGAAGACGGCGAAGAAGAAGAGGACAATGACAACTATGTGCCCCCCGAATATGGTGATGCTGCAACGGGGGAAGCTGCTGAAGATCAAGAGGAACCAGATGATGTGCCCAATGATGCTGCAACGGGGGAAGCTGCTGAAGATCAAGAGGAACCAGATGATGTGCCCAATGATGATGATCTCCGCCGGGTCATTGTTGATGGAAGGACGCAATGCGAAAGTCAAAAGGAGAAGCTGAAGTTCGATCGCATGTTAGAGGATCACAACAAAGGGTTGTACCCCAATTGCGAAGATGGCAACACAAAGCTCGGTACCATACTGGAATTGCTGCAGTGGAAGGCAGAGAATGCTGTGCCTGACAAAGGATTTGAGAAGCTACTGAAAATATTGAAGAAGAAGCTTCCAAAGGATAACGAATTGCCCGACAGTACATACGCAACAAAGAAGGTCGTATGCCCTCTAGGATTGGAGGTGCAGAAGATACATGCATGCCCTAATGACTGCATCCTCTACCGCGGTGCGTACAAGGATCTGAACGCATGCCCGGTATGCGGTGCATTACGGTATAAGATCAGACGAGATGAACCCGGTGATGTTGACGGCGACCCCCCCAGGAAGAGGGTTCCTGCAAAGGTGATGTGGTATGCTCCTATAATACCACGGTTGAAACGTCTGTTCAGAAATGGAGAGCATGCCAAGTTGATGCGATGGCACAGTGAGGACCGTAAGAAAGACGGGAAGTTGAGAGCACCCGCTGACGGGTCGCAGTGGAGAAAAATTGAGAGAAAGTACTGGGCTGAGTTTGCACGTGACCCAAGGAACGTATGGTTTGCTTTAAGCGCGGATGGCATTAATCCTTTTGGGGAGCAGAGCAGCAATCACAGCACCTGGCCCGTGACTCTATGTATGTATAACCTTCCTCCTTGGATGTGCATGAAGCGGAAGTTCATTATGATGCCAGTTCTCATCCAAGGCCCTAAGCAACTCGGCAACGACATCGATGTGTACCTAAGGCCATTAGTTGAAGAACTTTTATAGCTGTGGAATGGAAACGGTGTACGTACGTGGGATGAGCACAAACAAGAGGAATTTGACCTAAAGGCGTTGCTGTTCATGACCATCAATGATTGGCCCGCTCTCAGTAACCTTTCAGGACAGACAAACAAGGGATACCACGCATGCACGCACTGTTTAGCTGACACCGAAAGTATATACCTGGGAAGCTGCAGGAAGAGTGTGTACCTGGGTCATCGTTGATTTCTTCCGACCAACCATCAATGTCGAAAGAAAGGTAAGCATTTCAAAGGCGAGGCAGATCACCGAAAGAAAGTGCAGCAGACCGAACTGCAGGCACTACATGCAAGGGTACAAGCGATAGAGGAACGAGAAGCAAATCGCAGCAAACGAACTGCCGAAGCTTCCCTGGAAGCTACCCCGCCATCTCAGCGGAGAAGCAGCGTGGCTTCCACCGAGCTGCTTCAGCCGGAGCATGTCTTGACGGCTCCTGCTAGCTACCCCGTGGATGCTATCACGGAGTCAAAATTGCCACCTTATGACGCAATGGCAGAACTTAAAAGTCAAGGCGGCTGTCGGCTCTGTTCGACCTTCTGAACCCGGCGCAACTTTTCACTGTCGTCCGATTCCAGAAGGATATGCTAGGGTGACAGTGGACGAAATAACGGAGGGATTTGAGGACCTCCAGCTTGACCACCCTATCAGTGAAGGGGAGACTCGGCTTTGTTCTGCTCTGAAGACTCCATGCATATGGCGGAAGGAGTTCATCAACCTTCCGAACTGGACGCCTCCGCCTCCTCCTCCTCCTTCGGCGAGTCAGGGCACTCCGCCTCCTCCACCGCCTCCTCCTCCGGCGAGTGACAATCAGGGCACTCAGCCTCCTTCTCCGGCGCGTGGCGGCACTCCACCTCCTTCTATGCCTGTGCCGGCACGCCCGGGCAGCCAACAGCCTCCTCCTTCTCCGCCGCCGCCTTGGCTGCTCCGGTGCGTCGTAGTCCTTCTCCTCCGCCTCGTAAGCAAGCACGAAAGAAGACAGCCGGAGCCGCTCCATCTGCTTCAGCGTCTAGCAGTACATCCAGAGGCGGGAGGCAATATAGATACGGTCCACCTCTCAAGCCTCTAGAAAAGTTACCGTACGAGAGGACCGAGGAGGAAAACGCGAAGATCGTGCGGACCGAAGTGAAGGACTTTTTTGAAGGGTTGAAAGCAAAGAGACATACACCTCCGGAGGAGAAGGTAGATCTGGTGAAAGCAAAACGCACTATTGATGCCCTGAGGAAACCACCAAAGTCTCCGTCGATAACCAACTATGAGCGCATTAATGAACAGGCATATCTCGAAGCGGAAAGTATCAGTGATCAAAGGTTAAAAGAACAAGCAGCTGGGAAAAAAATTGCCCAACTCGGTAAACAAGCAAAGCAATCATGCCCCCCGCTCAATGTGTCTAGCGACATCGTCACTAATGCTCCGGGGATGGTGCCCGGTTATAGCAATCTTAGAGATTACCTGCCTGGCAATGTACATTTTGATTTCTTGGAGGTGGACGGACACAGATACAAGTACGGGAAGCCTCTCGTCAAAGATGAAAAATCTCTAACACCGATGATGCGACGATTCCATAATTGGGACATGAAAACCTGCAGAGAGTCTGGGGGGACGAATACTTTGTATCTGAGAATTAAAGAGGAGCACGACCTCGTTGGAACTGATCTGTTGCCTGTTCCATTTGAGGAGTTCTTCGAGTTCTTCAATCAAAAGACCCTCAATAAATTAACGGCCTTTTGCTACTGCCTGTAAGTACTATTTCTGTCATTAAGTCTCTATATATAGCTCAGCTCTTTCATTGCATGTATTTATAATTAATTATACTCACTATATTATGCAGATTGAAGATCGTTGAGTGCAAAAAACAAGAAATGTATGATATTGGGTTCATTAACACAAATATCATAGATGAATTTCAAAGAACGCCCAAGAGGCCGAGGCCAACTTGCTACAATCGTTGATCAAAAATCAAAACAAAGATTTAATACTCTTTCCTTACAAATTCGAGTGAGTGTTACTGTCGTGTGCATATTCGATTTCCCTTTACTCGAGCGAGGTTATAGTAATGTAATTGATGAGTTATGCATGCGTGCACAACTTCCACTATGTTCTTCTGGAGATTAAGCTTGAGCGGGGACTAGTAACCGTCTTAGACTCAAGACGAAAAGATCCTGAAACCTATGCGGACATGACTAAAATGCTCAACAAGTAAGTTCAATCGATCATTATCGCACCATATCGGCAAATTTTTGTTCATTTCCTGATATCTCAAGTAATAATTATTATTTTCTTTGTCTTGTAGGGTTTGGAAACAGTTCACCGCAGAAGCTCCGGGACTGCCGAAGGAGCTGCGATATACATACCCGAAAGTAAGTACTACTAGCTGCTGGGGAACGTAGTAATTTCAAAAAATTTCCTACACACACGCAAGATCATGGTGATGACATAGCAACGAGAGGGGAGAGTGTTGTCCACGTACCCTCGTAGACCGTAAGCGGAAGCATTATGACAACGCGGTTGATGTAATCGTACGACTTCACGATCCGACCGATCCAAGTACCGAACGTACGTCACCTCCGAGTTCAGCACACGTTCAGCTCGATGACGATCCCCGGGCTCCGATCCAGCAAAGCTTTGGGGATGAGTTCCGTCAGCACGACGGCGTGGTGACAATGATGATGTTCTACCGGCGCAGGGCTTCGCCTAAACTCCGCGATGATATGACCGAGGTGGAATATGGTGGAGGGGGGCACCGCACACGGCTAAGGAACGATCCGTAGATCAACTTGTGTGTCATGGGGTGCCCCCTGCCCCCGTATATAAAGGAGGGAGGGGGGAGGCCGGCCGGCCCTTGTGGGCGCGCCAAGGAGGAGGAGTCCTCCTCCTAGTAGGAGTAGGACTCCCCCTTTCCTACTCCTACTAGGAGGGGGAAGGAAGGGGAAGAGGGGGGAAGGAAAGAGGGGGGCGCCGCCCCCCTCCTAGTCCAATTCGGACCTGAGGGAGAGGGGGCGCGCGGCCCACCCTGGCCGCCCCTCTCTCTTTCCACCAAGGCCCATGTGGCCCATTATCTCTCCCGGGGGGTTCCGGTAACCCTCCGGCACTCCGGTTTTCTCCGAAAACGTTCGGAACACTTCCGGTGTCCGAATATAGTCGTCCAATATATCAATCTTTATGTCTCTACCATTTCGAGACTCCTCGTCATGTCCGTGATCACATCCGGGACTCCGAACAAACTTCGGTACATCAAAACTTATAAACTCATAATAAAACAGTCATCGTAACGTTAAGCATGCGGACCCTACGGGTTCGAGAACTATGTAGACATGACCTAGAACTATTCTCGGTCAATAACCAATAGCGGAACTTGGATGCCCATATTGGTTCCTACATATTCTACGAAGATCTTTATCGGTCAAACCGCATAACAACATACGTTGTTCCCTTTGTCATCGGTATGTTACTTGCCCAAGATTTGATCGTCGGTATCCCATACCTAGTTCAATCTCGTTACCGGCAAGTCTCTTTACTCGTTATGTAATGCATCATCTCGTAACCAACTCATTGGTCACATTGCTTGCAAGGCTTATAGTGATGTGCATTACCGAGAGGGCCCAGAGATACCTCTCCGACAATCGGAGTGACAAATCCTAATCTCGAAATACGCCAACCCAACATGTACCTTTGGAGACACCTGTAGTACTCCTTTATAATCACCCAGTTACGTTGTGACGTTTGGTAGCACCCAAAGTGTTCCTCCGGTAAACGGGAGTTGCATAATCTCATAGTTACAGGAACATGTATAAGTCATGAAGAAAGCAATAGCAACATACTAAACGATCAAGTGCTAGGCTAACGGAATGGGTCATGTCAATCACATCATTCTCCTAATGATGTGATCCCATTAATCAAATGACAACACATGTCTATGGTTAGGAAACATAACCATCTTTGATTAATGAGCTAGTCAAGTAGAGGCATACTAGTGACTATATGTTTGTCTATGTATTCACACATGTATCATGTTTCCGGTTAATACAATTCTAGCATGAATAATAAACATTTATCATGATATGAGGAAATAAATAATAACTTTACTATTGCCTCTAGGGCATATTTCCTTCAGTCTCCCACTTGCACTAGAGTCAATAATCTAGATTACATAGTAATGATTCTAACACCCATGGAGTCTTGGTGCTGATCATGTTTTGCTCGTGAGAGAGGCTTAGTCAATGGGTCTGCAACATTCAGATCCGTATGTATCTTGCAAATTTCTATGTCTCCCACTTGTACTTGGTCCCGGATGGAATTGAAGCGTCTCTTGATGTGCTTGGTCCTCTTGTGAAATCTGGATTCCTTTGCCAAAGCAATTGCACCAGTATTGTCACAGAAGATCTTCATTGGTCCCGATGCACTAGGTATGACACCTAGATCGGTAATGAACTCCTTCATCCAGACTCCTTCATTTGCTGCTTCCGAAGCAGCTATGTACTCAGCTTCACATGTAGATCCCGCCACGATGCTTTGTTTAGAACTGCACCAACTTACAGCTCCACCGTTTAATAAAAACACGTATCCGGTTTGCGATTTAGAATCGTCCGGATCAGTGTCAAAGCTTGCATCGATGTAACCATTTACGACTAGCTCTTTGTCACCTCCATATACGAGAAACATATCCTTAGTCCTTTTCAGGTATTTCAGGATGTTCTTTACCGCTGTCCAGTGATCCACTCCTGGATTACTTTGGTACCTCCCTGGCCAACTTATTGCTAAGCATACGTCAGGTCTGGTACACAGCATTGCATACATGATAGAGCCTATGGCTGAAGCATAGGGAACATCTTTCATTTTCTCTCTATCTTCTGCTGTGGTCGGGCATTGAGTTTGACTCAACTTCACACCTTGAAGCACGGGCAAGAATCCTTTCTTTGCCTGATCCATTTTGAACTTTTTCAAAATTTTATCAAGGTATATGCTTTGTTAAAGTCCTATTAAGCGTCTTGATCTATCTCTATAGATCTTGATGCCCAATATGTAAGCAGCTTCACCTAGATCTTTCATTGAAAAACTTTTATTCAAGTATCCCTTTATGCTATCCAGAAATTTTATATCATTTCCAATTAATAATATGTCATCTACATATAATATCAGAAATGCTACAGAGCTCCCACTCACTTTCTTGTAAATACAGGCTTCTCCAAAAGTCTGTATAAAACCATATGCTTTGATCACACTATCAAAGCGTTTATTCCAACTCCGAGATGCTTGCACCAGTCCATAAATGGATCGCTGGAGCTTGCATACTTTGTTAGCACCTTTTGGATCAACAAAACCTTCTGGCTGCATCATATACAACTCTTCTTCCAGAAATCCATTCAAGAATGCAGTTTTGACATCCATTTTGCCAGATTTCATAATCATGAAATGCAGCAATGGCTAACATGATTCGGACAGACTTAAGCATCGCTACGGGTGAGAAAGTCTCATCGTAGTCAACCCCTTGAACTTGTCGAAAACCTTTTGCGACAAGTCGAGCTTTATAGACAGTTACATTACCATCAGCGTCAGTCTTCTTCTTAAAGATACATTTGTTCTCAATGGCCCGCCGATCATTGGGCAAGTCAACCAAAGTCCATACTTTGTTCTCATACATGGATCCCATCTCAGATTTCATGGCCTCTAGCCATTTTGCGGAATCTGGGCTCATCATCGCTTCCTCATAGTTCGTAGGTTCGTCATGGTCAAGTAACATGACTTCTAGAATGGTATTACCGTACCACTCTGGTGCGGATCTTATTCTGGTAGACCTTCGAAGTTTCATGATCAATATCATTAGCTTCCTCACTAATTGGTGTAGGTGTCACAGGAACCGATTCATGTGATGAACTACTTTCCAATAAGGGAGCAGGTACAGTTACCTCATCAAGTTCTACTTTCCTCCCACTCACTTCTTTCGAGAGAAACTCCTTCTCTAGAAAGGATCCATTGTTAGCAACGAATGTCTTGCCTTCGGATCTGTGATAGAAGGTATACCCAACTGTTTCTTTTGGGTATCCTATGAAGACACATTTCTCCGATTTAGGTTCGAGCTTATCTGGTTGAAGTTTCTTCTCATAAGCATCGCAGCCCCAAACTTTAAGAAACGACAACTTTGGTTTCTTGCCAAACCACAGTTCATAAGGTGTCGTCTCAACGGATTTTGATGGTGCCCTATTTAACGTGAATGCGGCCGTCTCTAAAGCATAACCCCAGAACGATAGCGGTAAATCAGTAAGAGACATCATAGATCGTACCACATCTAGTAAAGTACGATTACGACGTTTGGACACACCATTTCGTTGTGGTGTTCCGGGTGGCGTGAGCTGTGAAACTATTCCGCATTGTTTCAAATGTAAACCAAACTCGTAACTCAAATATTCTCCTCCACGATCAGATCGTAGGAATTTAATTTTCTTGTTACGATGATTTTCTACTTCACTCTGAAATGCTTTGAACTTTTCAAATGTTTCAGACTTGTGTTTCATTAAGTAGATATACCCATATCTGCTTAAATCATCTGTGAAGGTGAGAAAATAACGATATCCGCCATGAGCTTCAACATTCATCGGACCGCATACATCTGTATGTATGATTTCCAACAAATCTGTTGCTCTCTCCATAGTACCGGAGAACGGTGTTTTAGTCATCTTGCCCATGAGGCACGGTTCACAAGTACCAAGTGATTCATAATCAAGTGATTCCAAAATTCCATCAGTATGGAGTTTCTTCATGCGCTTTACACCGATATGACCTAAACGGTAGTGCCACAAATAAGTTGCACTATCATTATTAACTCTGCATCTTTTGGCTTCGACATTATGAATATGTGTATCACTACTATCGAGATTCAAGAAAAATAGACCACTCTTCAAGGGTGCATGACCATAAAAGATATTACTCATATAAATAGAACAACCATTATTCTCTGATTTAAATGAATAACCGTCTCGCATCAAACAAGATCCAGATATAATGTTCATGCTCAACGCTGGCACCAAATAACAATTATTCAGGTCTAAAACTAATCCCGAAGGTAGATGTAGAGGTAGCGTGCCGATCGCGATCACATCGACTTTGGAACCGTTTCCCACGCGCATCGTCACCTCATCCTTGGCCAGTGCTCGCTTATTCTGTAGTCCCTGTTTCGAGTTGCAAATGTTAGCAACAGAACCAGTATCAAATACCCAGGTGCTACTGCGAGCTCTAGTAAGGTACACATCAATAACATGTATATCACATATACCTTTGTTCACCTTGCCATCCTTCTTATCCGCCAAATACTTGGGACAGTTCCGCTTCCAGTGTCCAGTCTGCTTGCAGTAGAAGCACTCAGTTTCAGGCTTAGGTTCAGACTTGGGTTTCTTCTCTTGAGCAGCTACTTGCTTGCTGTTCTTCTTGAAGTTCCCCTTCTTCTTCCCTTTGCCCTTTTTCTTGAAACTAGTGGTCTTGTTAACCATCAACACTTGATGCTCCTTCTTGATTTCTACTTCCGCAGCTTTTATCATTGCGAAGAGCTCGGGAATTGTCTTGTTCATCCCTTGCATATTATAGTTCATCACGAAGCTCTTGTAGCTTGGTGGCAGTGATTGGAGAATTCTGTAAAAATGACACTATCATCAGGAAGATTAACTCCCAGTTGAATCAAGTGATTATTATACCCAGACATTTTGAGTATGTGTTCACTGACAGAACTATTCTCCTCCATCTTGCAGCTATAGAACTTATTGGAGACTTCATATCTCTCAATCCGGGCATTTGCTTGAAATATTAACTTCAACTCCTAGAACATCTCATATGCTCCATGACGTTCAAAACGTCGTTGAAGACCCGGTTCTAAGCCGTAAAGCATGGCACACTGAACTATCGAGTAGTCATCAGCTTTGCTCTGCCAGACGTTCTTAACGTCGTCAGTTGCATCAGCAGCAGGCCTGGCACCCAGCGGTGCTTCCAGGACGTAATTCTTCTGTGCAGCAATGAGGATAATCCTCAGGTTACGGACCCAGTCCGTGTAATTGCTACCATCATCTTTCAACTTTGCTTTCTCAAGGAACACATTAAAATTCAACGGAACAACATCACGAGCCATCTATCTGCAACAAACATAGATAAGCAAAATACTATCAGGTACTAAGTTCATGATAAATTTAAGTTCAATCAATCATATTACTTAAGAACTCCCACTTAGACAGACATCTCTCTAGTCATCTAAGTGATCACGTGATCCAAATCAACTAAACCATAACCAATCATCACGTGAGATGGAGTAGTTTTCAATGGTGAACATCACTATGTTGATCATATCTACTATATGATTCACGCTCGACCTTTCGGTCTCCGTGTTCCGAGGCCATATCTGCATATGCTAGGCTCGTCAAGTTTAACCTGAGTATTCTGCGTGTGCAAAACTGGCTTGCAACCATTGTAGATGGACGTAGAGCTTATCACAGCCGATCATCACATGGTGTCTGGGCACGACGAACTTTGGCAACGGTGCATACTCAGGGAGAACACTTCTTGATAATTTTAGTGAGAGATCATCTTAAAATGCTACCGTCAATCAAAGCAAGATAAGATGCATAAAGGATTAACATCGCATGCAATCAATATAAGTGATATGATATGGCCATCATCATCTTGTGCTTGTGATCTCCATCTCCGATGCACCGTCGTGATCACCATCGTCACCGGCGCGACACCTTGATCTTCATCGTAGCATCGTTGTTGTTTACGCCATCTATTGCTTCTATGACTATCGCTACCGCTTAGTGATAAAGTAAAGCAATTACAGGGCGTTTGCATTTCATACAATAAAGCGACAACCATATGGCTCCTGCTAGTTGCCGATAACTTCGGTTACAAAACATGATCATCTCATACAATAAAATATAGCATCACGTCTTGACCATATCACATCACAACATGCCCTGCAAAAACAAGTTAGACATCCTCTACTTTGTTGTTGCAAGTTTTACGTGGCTGCTACGGGCTTAGCAAGAACCGTTCTTACCTACGCATCAAAACCACAACGATAGTTCGTCAAGTTAGTGATGTTTTAACCTTCACAAGGACCGGGCGTAGCCACACTCGATTCAGCTAAAGTGAGAGAGACAGACACCCGCCAGCCACCTTTAAGCACGAGTGCTTGTAACGGTGAAACCAGTCTCACGTAAGTGTACGCGTAATGTCGGTCCGGGCCGCTTCATCTCACAATACCGCCGAACCAAAGTATGACATGCTGGTAAGAAGTATGACTTGTATCGCCCACAACTCACTTGTGTTCTACTTGTGCATATGACATCTACGCATAAAACCAGGCTCGGATGCCACTGTTGGGGAACGTAGTAATTTCAAAAAATTTCCTACGCACACGCAAGATCATGGTGATGACATAGCAACGAGAGGGGAGAGTGTTGTCCATGTACCCTCGTAGACCGTAAGCGGAAGCGTTATGACAACGCGGTTGATGTAGTCGTACGTCTTCACGATCTGACCGATCCAAGTACCGAACGTACGGCACCTCCGAGTCCAGCACACGTTCAGCTCGATGACGATCCCCGAGCTCCGATCCAGCAAAGCTTCGGGGATGAGTTCCGTCAGCACGACGGCGTGGTGACGATGATGATGTTCTACTGGCGCAGGGCTTCGCCTAAACTCCGCGACGATATGACCGAGGTGGAATATGGTGGAGGGGGGCACCGCACACGGCTAAGGAACGATCCATAGATCAACTTGTGTGTCATGGGGTGCCCTCCTGCCCCCGTATATAAAGGAGGGAGGGGGGAGGCCGGCCGGCCCTTGTGGGCGCACCAAGGAGGAGGAGTCCTCCTCCTAGTAGGAGTAGGACTCCCCCTTTCCTACTCCTACTAGGAGGGGGAAGGAAGGGGAAGAGGGGGGGAAGG
>NC_041385.1:732413603-732424532 GCF_002162155.2 Triticum dicoccoides
GGCCCACCCTGGCCGCCCCTCTCTCTTTCCACCAAGGCCCATGTGGCCCATTATCTCTCCGGGGGGGGGGGGGTTCCGGTAACCCTCCGGCACTTCGGTTTTCTCCGAAAATGTTCGGAACACTTCCGGTGTCCGAATATAGTCGTCCAATATATCAATCTTTATGTCTCGACCATTTCTAGACTCCTCGTCATGTCCGTGATCACATCCGGGACTCCGAACAAACTTCGGTACATCAAAACTTATAAACTCATAATAAAACAGTCATCGTAACGTTAAGCGTGCGGACCCTACGGGTTCGAGAACTATGTAGACATGACTTAGAACTATTCAAGGTCAATAACCAATAGCGGAACCTGGATGCCCATATTGGTTCCTACATATTCTACGAAGATCTTTATCGGTCAAACCGCATAACAACATACGTTGTTCCCTTTGTCATCGGTATGTTACTTGCCCGAGATTTGATCGTCGGTATCCAATACCTAGTTCAATCTCGTTACCGGCAAGTCTCTTTACTCGTTACGTAATGCATCATCTCGTAACCAACTCATTGGTCACATTGCTTGCAAGGCTTATAGTGATGTGCATTACCGAGAGGGCCCAGAGATACCTCTCCGACAATCGGAGTGACAAATCCTAATCTCGAAATACGCCAACCCACCATGTACCTTTGGAGACACCTGTAGTACTCCTTTATAATCACCCAGTTACGTTGTGACCTTTGGTAGCACCCAAAGTGTTCCTCCGGTAAACGGGAGTTGCATAATCTCATAGTTACAGGAACATGTATAAGTCATGAAGAAAGCAATAGCAACATACTAAACGATCAAGTGCTAGGCTAACGGAATGGGTCATGTCAATCACATCATTCTCCTAATGATGTGATCCCATTAATCAAATGACAACACATGTCTATGGTTAGGAAACATAACCATCTTTGATTAATGAGCTAGTCAAGTAGAGGCATACTAGTGACTATATGTTTGTCTATGTATTCACACATGTATCATGTTTCCGGTTAATACAATTCTAGCATGAATAATAAACATTTATCATGATATGAGGAAACAAATAATAACTTTATTATTGCCTCTAGGGCATATTTCCTTCACTAGCTAGCTAGTTGCGCGCATCTCGCGTTGATTCTATAGCTATACTTTCATCAATGCCATTTATAATGCTTCATTATCAGTTTGATTGACCTCTATTTCTCGTAAAGTTCTTGTGGCAGGAACAAGGGAATGATTACTGTGGATACTACATGTGCGAGTTCATCTACAACGCGACTTTGAAAAATAAGCGCTGTTGAGTTTCATTCATATATATATGTATTAACCCCCTTCTTCAAATTAGACGTGGCAGATGCGCCATGAACTCCTACCACAAGATCGCTTGAAAGCAATTCAAGAGGAATTGGCGGGATTCTTTCTTGACCACGTCATCAATAAAGCCGGAGAATACCATGTGGAAGTTGATTTCAAATGCTAGGGGATTGTAAGAGATCTTACATATTGTATATGTATGTAGCCAGTAGCGTCGGATAGATAATACGAAAACTTGTTGTTCGACCAATCTCTCGGAGAAGGAGAGGTTGATCGATCACTTCTCTCGGTATGCATGACGAACTTCTGTACTTAATGGTTTCCTTCATTTTCTTACTAGCTAGCATGTCGAGGGCCTCTCTATGTATAGTACGTAGCGTCGACCAATCACGAACATAAAAGAGGACACTTCTCTCTATTAATTAGCTAGCTAACACAATATATGAAACACCTAAATTAACCCCCCAAAACCCCCACCCCCCTTTAGAAAAAACAAAAATCCCAGCCCCTGAAATGCTGGGCGCGTGGATGCCTTTTGGTCCCGGTTGATGGCCCTTCTGCCTGGGCTCGACGCACCGGCCACGTGGAGGCCCATCTGTTCCGGTTCGTGTTAGAACTGGGACTAAAGGTCTAGGACATTAGTAACGACCCTTTAGTCCCGGTTCAAAAACGGGACAAAAGACCCTCACCAACCGGAACAATAGGCCATTTTTCTACTAGTGATAGATGACTCAACTTTGTACTAACTTGTACTAAAATTAGTACAAAGTTGAGTCATCTATTTTGAAACGGAGAGAGTACATTTGAAGCCATCGCCTCTTGATATTTATCAGTTGGGGCTAGTTGGCCTACGTTTTGAGTCAGACATCAATTAGTTGGTTATTAGTGCTGTAAACCGCTAAGGAGGTGCTTAATATAGGACAAAACCTGGACGCCAATTCTATATGCACGCATGTATTACGATATCCTCCCTCCATTTCATAATGTAGTGCATATAATTTTTTTGAAAAGTCAAACATAGTAAACTTTGATCAAGTTGGTGGAGAAAACATTTACATCTAGAATGCCAAACATATATCATTAAATTCATCATAAGATGTGGTTTCATAATTCATATATTTTGTATTGTACATATATAAATAGTTTTTTCTATAAAGTTAGTCAAAGTTTTCCGCTCATACAAGGAAGAATCTGGTTCTCTCGATCAAGCACGATGGAGTTATGCTGTTGGGCCAAGAGCAGAAGATGGAGGTCATCTATAGAGTTTCTTTAATGACCTGTTTAGTGTTCGTCTCATGAGACATTGCAGTCTGAATTTGGCAGAGCTGGGGCTAGCTCAACCATTACGACTTCACGGAGGTTGATGCCCCCATCTCTAGTTGAGTATTTCAGCAATTTTTCATTAAATTTTGTCCATAAAAACGGTAGATAAAACATGATGATTATAATATACTAGATGATAATGCATCAAGTAACAAAGTGATGTAAGCAGTCATCCAATCTATTATCTATTATTTACTTAAAATAGGAGACAAACAAGCCATTACGTTTGTCTACATATGCTAAATTATTTCTACCATACCGGTTAGATTAAGATAATAATGACGGAGATTTAACAGTTTTAGCGTAACAAGCTAATGTGTATCTACCAGCATATTGAACCATCACGTGTAACTGAACCAATGTTCTGTAGTACCAATTATATCTTGAAAAGGACACGTACAAGTGGAGGAGAGATCGTAACACACATAGAAGGATGAGAAGGTTAAAAAGCCCATAAAAAAAGTTTAAGCAAGAGGATAGGTATTCTGCTCAGATACGAACAGAGCATTAGCAGCCACCAAAGCCTTCTACCGGCCAGGGCCCCGGGATGATCTTGCTATTCTTGATATTCCGAGAGAGCATGCTCGTATTTTGCCAAGGCTATGGCTGGCGTCCACCTGATGATGACTGGTTCAAGATCAATACGAATGGTGGGATTTCGATGGACGCCCGCAGGGGAGGAGCAGGAGTTGTGGTCAGGTCCTGCTCTGGTTTCATGGCCGCTTGGTGCAAACCATATCCGGGTATTACTGATTTGCTTATCTCTGAAGCTCTTGCGTTGCGCGATGGTGTAATATTTTCAAAACTAGGGGGTTATGCGAAGGTCGTTATGGACACATACTGCTTGGAGATTGTGAATCTCTGGAATATATGCCGCAGGACTCGGTCAATAGTGGCACTTCATCGTTTAGTTCTTTCTTTATCCATCATGTTTTCCGATCAGCAAACTTCGCGGCACATTTGTGTGCTGAACAGGCTAGCACCCTTGAGGTGACAAACTGGCTGGTTGGAGTCTATTCCTAGTTTTTTTTGTAACTAGTCTATATATATTCTGCTCGAACTGTTTTGTCTGAATAAAGCGCACCAAACTTCCATTCAGAAAAAAAGTGCTAATCACATGGATGACTTCATTGCTGATGTCAGCAGATAACTAGGTTATAATTTATTTCTTGCACTAATAACTAAAAAAACAAGCATTAGAATCTATAGATTGAAACTTTTAATTGATACTTCTTTTAAAACTTGCACACATGTATGTTCTGTGTTTTCATTAATCATGTACGTTTTCATACAAAATAAAAAAGTTGCGCACTCGGAAAAGAAATCAAGTTCAGTGATTTCAAAAAATTATTCTTTTGGAGAGAAGTTTACTGATCAATTCTTTTATGTACAAATGAGAATCTGTAGATTGAAACGTATCAAACTTTTGACTGATAATTTATTTAAATCTTGCACACATGTATGTTCTGTATTTCCGTTAAGCATGTACTCATGCAAAAGAAAAAAAAAGTTGTGCACTCGGAAAAAAAACTCATGTTCAGTGATTACAAAAAAATGTTCTTTTGGAGAGAAGTTTACTAATCAATTCTTTATGTACAATATACTTTGTGTTTGTCCGGGCATACACATGTTGTTAAAATAGAAATTACATTCGTACAAAGAACATGAGCATGTATACATGTCAAAAAGATCAATAGAAGCTTAACGAGTGGTTAACACCGTGGATAAACATTACAATTATACTACAATGTTCAAAACTTGCATTAAAATTACACGTGGTTTTTCTTAAAATATATGCCATATATCAAACATGTATGTTACTTAAACATAATAACATACTAGGTGATGATTTCTAGATACCCATGAACTTAGATTATTATAGTTTCTAAAGTCGAAATCATCACTGACGACTACAAATATGTTTGTGCCCTAAAAGAAACCTTTGTATACTTCTTACTGCATACGCATTCTATAGGGTGCAAATGTTCTAGGGCACAAAACAAAGAAAATAGTGTTAGCAATAAGTAATAAGTTCTTTAGCAAGACATAAGTAATAAGATGCACCTTGCATTTTCATTTTGTTGTAACACTAGTAGAAAAGGGGGCATCAGTCCCGGTTCGGAAGGGCCTTTATTCCCGGTTCTTGAACCGGGACTAAAGGGTCGTGACTAATGCCTCCCCACTTTAGTCCCGGTTCTAACACGAACCGGGACAGATGTGCCTCCACGTGGCCGGTGCGCCGAGCCCAGGCAGGAGGCACCAACCGGGACCAAAAGACATCCACGCGTCAGCATTTCAGTGGCCTTGGTTTTTGTTTTTTTGAAAGGGGGGTTGGAGATTTTGGGGGGTTAATTTAGGTGTTTAATATATTGTGTTAGCTAGCTAATTAATAGAGAGAAGTGTCCTCTCTTATGACCGTGCTTGGTCGACGCTACGTACTGTACATAAAGAGGCCCTCGACACGCTAGCTAGTAAGAAAATGAAGGGAACCATTAAGTACAGAAGTTCGTCATGCATACCGAGAGAAGTGATTGATCGACCTCTCCTTCTCCGAGAGATTGGTCGAACAACAAGTTTTCATATTATCTATCCGGTGCTACTGGCTACATACATATATAATATGTAAAATCTCTTACAATCCCCTAGCAATTGGAATCAATTTCCATATGATATTCTCCGGCTTTATTGATGACGTGGTCAAGAAAGAATCCCGCCAATTCCTCTTGAATTTCTTTCATGCGATCTTGTTCTAGGAGGTCATCCCGCATCTGTCACGTCTAATTTGAAGAAGGGGGTTAATACATATATGAATGAAACTCAACAGAAATGATGGTGTAATAAAATGAAATTGTGAATATTATTGCTTACACACTTCATATTGTCTTTTAGAGTAGCCCCGCTTATGTTTCAAAGTCGCGTTGTAGATGAACTCGCACACATAGTATCCACAGAAATCATTCCCTTGTTCCTGCCACAAGCACTTTACGAGAAATAGACGTCAATCAAACTGATAATGAAGCATTATAAATGACATTGATGAAAGTATAGCTATAAAATCAACGGGAGATGCGCGCAACTAGCTAGCTAGTAGTACTTACTTTCGGGTATGTATATCGCAGCTCCTTCGGCGGTCCCGGAACTTCTGCGGTGAACTATTTCCAAACCCTGCAAGACAAAGAAAATAAATATTATTACTTGAGATATCAGGAAATGAACAAAAAGTTGCCGATATGGTGCGATAAATGATCGATTGAACTTACTTGTTGAGTATTTCAGTCATGTCCGCATAGGTTTGGGGATCTTTTCTTCTCGAGTCTAAGACGTTTACTACTCCCCGCTCAAGCTTAATCTCCAGAAGAACATAGTAGAATCTGCGCACACATGCATAACTCATCAATTACATTACTATAACCTCGCTCGAGTAATAAGGGAAACCGAATATGCACACGACAGTAACACTCACTTGGAGTTGTAAGGAAAGAGTATTAAATCTTTGTTTTGATTTTTGATCAACGATTGTAGCAAGTTCTCCTCGGCCTCTGCGGGGTGCTTTTTAACCAGAAATTCATCTATGATATTTGTGTTAATGAACCCAATATCATACATTTCTTTTTTTTGCACTCGACGATCTTCAATCTGCATAATATAGTGAGTATAATTAATTATAAATACATACAATGAAAGAGCCGAGCTATATATAGAGACTTAATGATAGAAATAGTACTTACAGACAGTAGCAAAAGACCATTAGTTTATCGAGGGCCTTTTGATTGAAGAACGCGAAGAACTCATCAAATGGAACAGTCAACAGATCAGTTGCAACGAGGTCGTGCTCCTCTTTAATATTCAGATACAAAGCATTCGTCCCCCCAGACTCTCCGCAGGTTTTCATGTACCAATTATGGAATCTTCGCATCATAGTTGTCAGAGATTTTTCATCTTTGACGAGAGGCTTCCCGTACTCGTATTTGTGTTCGTCCACCTCCAAGAAATCAGGAAGTTGATCGTCAGGCAGGTAATCTGCAAGATTGCCATAACCGGCCACCGTCCCCGGAGCATTAGACACATTGAGTGGGGGCACGATTGCTGTGATTGTTCGCCGAGCTGGGCAATTTTTTTCCCAGCTGCTCGTTCTTTTAACCTTTTACCACTGACAGTACTTCCCGACTGCTGGGCTTCGAGATATGTCTGTTCAGTAATGCGCTGATAGTTGGTTCTCGGCGGAGACGGTGGTGGTTTCCTCAGGGCATCGATAGTGTGCTTTGCTTTCACCGGATCTACCTTCTCCTTCGGAGGTGGATGTCTCTTTGCTTTCACCCCTTCAAAGAAGTCCTTCACGTGGGCCCGCACGATCGTCTCGTTTTCCTCCTCGGTCCTCTCGTACGGTAACTTCTCTAGAGGCTTGAGAGGTAGGCCGTATCTGTATTGCCTCCCGCCTCTGCTGGCTGCTATACTGCTAGACGCCGGAGCAGACGGAGCGGCTGTGGCGCCTGTCTTCTTTCGTGCTTGCTTACGAGGCGGAGGAGAAGGACTACGACGCGCCGGAGCAGCCGGGGCGGCGGCGGGTCTCTTCCACCCTTGCTGGCGAGGCGGAGAAGGAGGAAGGTGCTGGCTGCTCGGGTGCGCCGGCGCAGGCGGAGTGCCATCACGCGTCGGAGAAGGAGGAGGCTGCTGGTTGCTCGGGCACGCCGGCGCAGGCGGAGAAGGAGGCGGAGTGCCACCACGCGCCGGAGAAGGAGGAGGCTGCTGGCTGCTCGGGCGCGCCGGCGCAGGCGGAGAAGGAGGCGGAGTGCCGCCACGCGCCGGAGAAGGAGGCCCAGTGCCCTGATCGACACTCGCCGGAGGAGGAGGCGGTGGAGGAGGCGGAGTGCCCTGACTCGCCGGAGGAGGAGGAGGAGGCGGAGGCGTCCAATTTGGAAGGTTGATGAGCTCCTTCCGCCATAGGCATGGAGTCTTCAGAGCAGAACCCAGCCTAGCCTCCCCTTCACCGGTAGGGTAGTCTAGCTGGAGGTCCTCAAATCCCTCCGTTATTTCATCCACCATCACCCTGATATATCCTTCTGGAATCGGCCGGCAGTGATAAGTTGCGCCTTGTTCAGTAGGATAAACATAGCCAACATCCGCCTTGACTTTCAAATTCATCCATCGCGCCATAATGTGGAAATTTTGAGCCCCCGTGATAGCATCCACGGGATAGCTGGCAGGAGCAGTCAAGACATGCTCCGGCTGAAGCAGCTCGGTGGAAGCCATGCTGCTTCTCCACTGAGATGGCGGGGTAGCTTCGGGGAAAGCTTCGGCAGGTCGTTTGCTGCGATCAGCTGCTTCTCGTTCCTCTTCTCGCTCCTCTAGCCCCATTACCCTTTCGTGCAGCGCTTGCAGTTGGCTCTGCTCCAGTTTCTTCCTCCTCTCATGGGTTTTCTAACCCCCTGCGTCCGGAAAACCAACCTTCCACGGAATGGAGCCTAGCGTGCCTCGTGTCCGTCCAGGGTGCTCAGGATTCTCGAGGGCCATTGTGAGCTCGTCCTTCTCCCTGTCTGGAACGAACGTCCCTTGCTGCGCTGCACGGATATACTTCCGAAGCCTTGTGACTGGTATTTTTAGTTGCTCATCCGTCCAACAACACTTCCTTGATACAGGGTCCAAGGTTCCGCCAGCCCCGAAGAACCAAGTCCGGCAACGGTCTGGCCATCTCATTGTCTCCGATTCGATCCCTTTATCAAGCAGATCATTCTCAGCCTTGGACCACTTAGGCCGGGCTTGCAGGTAGCCACCTGACCCCGTGCGATGGTGAAACTTCTTCTTCGCAGCATTTAGCTTGTTTGTCACCGACATCTTCTTACTCTTTTCCGATGTTGTGTAGGCCACAAATGCGGGCCAGTGATCTCTGATCTTCTCATATTTGCCGATGAATTCTGGTGTCTCTTATTTGTCGACAAACTTTTTCAGCTCTTTCCTCCACCTCCTGAATAGGTCTGCCATCTTCTTAAGAGCACAAGACTTGTCTTCCCCCTTAGGCTTATACCATTGGTGGATGCTGATCGGGATCTTGTCCCTAAGAAGAACCTCGCACTGAGCAACAAATGCGTTCTTTGTCTGGATGGGTTCAATCGGTTTGCCGTCGCGCGCGATTGCTGTGATCTCAAACCTTTCATCCGAGCTCAACTTTTTCTTCGGGCCTCGTCTCCTTACCAAAGTTGTGCTCGATCCGAAGGGCTAGAAAAAGGAAGAAAGTTAATTAATATGTGTACATATACGAAAACAATGAATGCATCAATTAACTAGTCAGCACGGGCTTAACTAATATATATACCTGGCCGGACTCGGTTCGGTCACCGGAGCAGTCAGCACGGTCTCCTTCTTGTATCTCCATTGGGTCATCACCGGAGCCATCATGAACATAGCCCTCTTCTTGTACCGGCATTAATGGGCCGGAGCCATCATGAACATAGCCCTCTTCTTCACCCAGTCCTTCTTGACCAACGACGTCGTTGAAAAATGACGCAATGACATCAGTTCCTTCTGCGATTATCTCCCCCAACATCGCTTCTGTTGCTTCGTCTCGGTAGTGCTCCATAGTTTCTGCAAATATTTACAACATGTCAATTATTATTCAAACATGGTACATATGGATATATATTAGTGGCAAACGTAGAAATAGCTAGCTAATCACAATAAGGAATCATGTTAGTGGCCTCGACGCTGCTTCTCTAGGGTTTGGGGTGGCCTAGATAACGCTTCAAGGGTTTGGGGTGGCCTCGAGAGTTTTAGTCGAGCGAGAGGGCCGAGGGGGGGTATATCGACGACGACAGAGGAGAAGATCAAAGAAAAAAAAGAAGAAGAAAAAAGAGGAGAAGAAGAAAGGAATAGAGGAGAAGAAGAAAAAATAGAATATTTTCTATTTTTTCTTCTTCTCCTCTATTTATTTCTTCTTCTCCTCTTCTTTTTCTTCTTTCTTCCTCTTCTTATTTTTATTTTTCCTCTTCTTCTTTTCTTCCTTTTCCTTATTTTACTTTTTCCTCTACACTAACCTAAAATGCACTAACCTAAAATCGATATCTACTAACAACCTAAATAAAAAATTAATACATATATTAAAAAACATATATAAACAAAAAAATGCTATGAACATTATATTCATACATAGATAGCCACATCCATACATATATACACACATATATATAAACAAAAAAATGCTATGAACATTATATTCATACATATATACACAAAAAATACACATATATACACATACAAACACATATATACACATATATACACAAAAAAATACACATATATACAAAAAAATGCAGGGCAGGGGTGGCGGCGCGACGGCCGCACAGGGTAGGGGCGGCGGCGCGGCGGCCGCGCAACAGGTGCGCGGGACGGGAGGGGCGCGGGGGACTGCTCATAGGGGGCGGCGGCGACGGCAAAGGCGAGCAGCCTGACGGCGTCAGTGGCGGCGACGATGGCAAAGGCGAGCAGCCTGACGGTTCGTGGCACGAAGAGGGCAAAGTGATGTATATATATCAAGAGCATTGGTCCCGGTTCGTGGCACCAACCGGGACTAATACACCCTTTAGTCCCGGTTCGTGCCACCAACCGGGACCAAAGGCCTCTTTTCAGCAGCCCAAAGGGCGGGAAGCGGCGGCCTTTGGTCCCGGTTCGTGCCACCAACCGGGACTAAAGGGTGGGCATTGGTACCGGTTGGTGCCACGAACCGGGACCAATGCGCCCCTTTAGTCCCGGTTGGTGCCGCCAACCGGGACCAATGGTCGTGTGCTGGCACGGTGCGGCACGAAAGTTTAGTCCCACCTCGCTAGCTGAGAGGGGCGCGCAGTAGTTTATAAGCCCCACTGCCGCACCCCTCTCGAGCTCCTCTCCACTGCAGGGTTACGGGCCTACTTACTACTGCTTTGCCTGATGGGCCTACTGGGCCTCCCGCGGGCCAGAATCCTGGCCCATGGTGGGTTTCTAGTCGTATTCAGGCCATGGGGGCCCAGTAGGAGGCACTTTTTTTCTTTACTTATTGTTGCTATTTTTATTTTATTTCCCAGTTTTTTTGTTTTCTTTTCTGCATTATTTATTTTCTTTTGTTTTTTTGCTTTATTTTTTACTTATTTTTTCTTTTAGTTTTAGAAAAATTATAAACTTTCTGTTAGTGCCATTAGTTCTCAAATTTGAAAACACTTTTTTTGTTTTTTTCTTTTGTTTCTTGCTTTATTTATTTTATTTTGTTTCTACTTACAACAAAATACTTATTGTTGCTATTTTTATTTTTTTCTAG
>NC_041385.1:732424756-732463034 GCF_002162155.2 Triticum dicoccoides
TATTTATTTTCTTTTGTTTTTTGCTTAATTTTTTAATTCTTTTTTTTGCTTTTAGTTTTAGAAAAATTATAAACTTTCTGTTAGTGCCATTAGTTTTCAAATTTGAAAACACTTTTTTTGTTTTCTTTTTGCTTTATTTATTTTATTTTGTTTCTACTTACAACAAAATACTTATTGTTGCTATTTTTATTTTTTTCCAATTTTTTGTTTTGTTTTCTGCATTATTTATTTCCTTTTGTTTTTTGCTTTATTTTTTAATTCTTTTTGCTTTTAGGTCAGCAAAATTATAAACTTTCTGTTAGTGCCATTAGTTTTAGAAAAATTATAAACTTTCTGTTAGTGCCATTAGTTTTCAAATTTGAATAGAGAAAAAAGGTCCAGACGAACCGGGACCAATGGCCCACGTGGCTGTCCTCTTGAGAGTGTTCTTGGTGAGAACATAGTTGACAAGGAGCGAATCGGGATTAATGGTATTACGAGGGCCGAACCATAAGACATTAAAACATTTCAAATGAACTCTGAAAAAGTTGAAAGTTGGCATGGTATCATAATTTCACGCACATAGCATGTGCATGTACAAAACGGACAATGGTATCATACTCGTCTGTTACAAAGTTGGCATGGTATCATCATAATAGTTGCGGGAGAAAGTCTTCACTTTTTCTTCGCTTGTGTCATTTGCTTATTGCGTCGTAACCATGGATAATCTTCATCGTTTATCAGGATGCTGGGGTCAGCCTTGACTTTGAAGGGAGGAATTTCATGAAACTTTTCATAATCTTCAGACATGTCTGTCTTGCCCTCCACTCCGACGATGTCCCTTTTTCCTGAAAGAACTATGTGGCGCTTTGGCTCATCGTATGATGTATTCACTTCCTTATCTTTTCTTTTTCTCGGTCTGGTAGATATGTCCTTCACATAGATAACCTGTGCCACATGATTGGCTAGGACGAACGGTTCGTCAGTGTACCCAAGACTTTTCAGATCCACTGTTGTCATTCCGTACTGTGGGTCTACCTGTACCCTGCCTCCTGACAGATTGACCCATTTGCACTTAAACAAAGGAACCTTAAAATCATGTCCGTAGTCAAGTCCCCATATGTCCACTATGTAATGATAATACGTGTCCTTTCCCCTCTCGGTTGTTGCATCAAAGCAGACACCGCTATTTTGGTTGGTGCTCTTTTTATCTTGGTCAATCGTGTAAAATGTATTCGATTTATCTCGTATCCTTTCCAAATCGTAACACTCGAAGATGGTCCCCTAGACAACAAGTACAGCTCATCACAAACAGTGTTGTCACCTCTGAGACGTGTTTCCAACCAACTGCTGAAAGTCCTGATGTGTTCACATGTAATCCAGACGTCGCACTGCTCCGGGTGTTTGGAGCGCAGACTGTTCTTGTGTTCATCGACATACGGGGTCACCAAGGTAGAGTTCTCTAGAACTGTGTAGCGTGCTTGAGACCAAGAATATCCGTCCCTGCATATTATTGAGTCCCTTACAAGCGTGCCTTTTCCAGTCAGTCTCCCCTCATACCACGATTTAAGAAGACCTATCTTCTTAAGGCCAGGAATGAAGTCAACACAAAACCCGATGACATCCTCTGTTTGATGGCCCATGGAGATGCTTCCTTCTGGCCTAGCGCGGTTATGGACATATTTCTTTAGGACTCCCATGAACCTCTCAAATGGGTACATATTGTGTAGAAATACGGGGCCCAGAATGACAATCTCGTCGACTAGATGAACTAGGACATGCGTCATGATATTGAAGAAGGATGGTGGAACACCAGCTCGAAACTGACAAGACATTGCACCACATCACTCCTTAGCCTTGGTATGATTTCTGGATCGATCACCTTCTAAGAGATTGCATTGAGGAATGCACATATCTTCACAATGGCTAATCAGACGTTTTCCAGTAGAAGCCCCCTCAATGCAACCGGAAGCAGTTGCGTCATAATCACATGGCAGTCATGAGACTTTAGGTTCTGGAACTTTTTTTCTGGCATATTTATTATTCCCTTTATATTCGACGAGAAGCCAGTCGGGACCTTCATACTAAGAAGGCATTCAAAGAAGATTTCCTTCTCTTCTTTGGTAAGAGCATAGCTGGCAGGACCTTCATACTGCTTTGGAGGCATGCCGTCTTTTTCGTGCAAACGTTGCAGGTCCTCCCGTGCCTCAGCTGTATCTTTTGTCTTTCCATACATGCCCAAGAAGCCTAGCAGGTTCACGCAAAGGTTCTTCGTCACGTGCATCACGTCAATTGAAGAGCGGACCTCTAGGTCTTTCCAGTAGGGTAGGTCCCAAAATATAGATTTCTTCTTCCACATGGGTGCGTGTCCCCCAGCGTCATTCGGAACAGCTAGTGCGCTGGGACCCTTTCCAAAGATTAGGTGTAAATCATTGACCATAGCAAGTACGTGATCACCGGTACGCATGGCGGGCTTCTTCTGGTGATCTGCCTCGCCTTTGAAATGCTTGCCTTTCTTTCGACATTGATGGTTGGTCGGAAGAAATTGACGATGGCCCAGGTACACATTCTTCCTGCAGCTTCCCAGGTATATACTTTCGATGTCAAGTAAACAGTGCGTGCATGCGTGGTATCCCTTGTTTGTCTGTCCTGAAAGGTTACTGAGAGCGGGCCAATCGTTGATGGTAACGAATAGCAACGCCTTTAGGTCAAATTCCTCCTGTTTGTGCTCATCCCACGTACGTACACCGTTTCCATTCCACAGCTGTAAAAGTTCTTCAACTAATGGCCTTAGGTACACATTGATGTCGTTGCCGGGTTGCTTAGGGCCTTGGATGAGAACTGGCATCATAATGAACTTCCGCTTCATGCACATCCAAGGAGGAAGGTTATAAATACATAGAGTCACGGGCCAGGTGCTGTGATTGCTGCTCTGCTCCCCAAAAGGATTAATGCCATCCGCGCTTAAAGCAAACCATACGTTCCTTGGGTCACGTGCAAACTCAGCCCAGTACTTTCTCTCGATTTTTCTCCACTGCGACCCATCAGCGGGTGCTCTCAACTTCCCGTCTTTCTTACGGTCCTCACTGTGCCATCGCATCAACTTGGCATGCTCTCCATTTCTGAACAGACGTTTCAACCGTGGTATTATAGGAGCATACCACATCACCTTTGCAAGAACCCTCTTCCTGGGGGGGTCGCCGTCAACATCACCAGGTTCATCTCGTCTGATCTTATACCGAAATGCACCGCATACCGGGCATGCGTTCAGATCCTTGTACGCACCGCGGTAGAGGATGCAGTCATTAGGGCATGCATGTATCTTCTGCACCTCCAATCCTAGAGGGCATACGACCTTCTTTGCTGCGTATGTACTGTTGAGCAATTCGTTATCCTTTGGAAGCTTCTTCTTCAATATTTTCAGTAGCTTCTCAAATCCTTTGTCTGGCACAACATTCTCTGCCTTCCACTGCAACAATTCCAGTACGGTACCGAGCTTTGTGTTGCCATCTTCGCAATTGGGGTACAACCCTTTTTTGTGATCCTCTAACATGCGATCGAACTTCAGCTTCTCCTTTTGACTTTCGCATTGCGTCCTTGCATCGAAATTGACCCGGCAGAGATCATCATCATCAGGCACATTGTTTGGTTCCTCTTGATCTTCAGCAACTTCGCCCGTTGCAGCATCATCGTGCACATCGCCTGGTTCCTCTTGATGTTCAGTAGCATCACCGTATTCAGGGGGCATATAGTTGTCATCGTACTCTTCTTCTTCGCCGTCTTCCATCATAACCCCTATTTCTCCGTGCCTCGTCCAAACATTATAGTGTGGCATGAAACCCTTGTAAAGCAGGTGGGTGTGAAGAATTTTCCGGTTAGAGTAAGACTCCATATTCCCACATATAGGGCATGGACAACACATAAAACCATTCTGCTTGTTTGCCTCAGCCACTTCGAGAAAATCATGCACGCCCTTAATGTACTCGGAGGTGCGTCTGTCACCATACATCCATTGCCGGTTCATCTGCGTGCATTATATATAATTAAGTGTGTCAAAAATCATTACAGAACATCATGAATAGATAACTAAGTGACCAAATTAATAGAAGTTCATCATCACATTAAAACCTAAGTACATACATAGTTCTCATCTTCAAACGAAAATCATTACAGAACAACATAAAGCTCTGCAGAGCATCTAAATTAATTAAACCATACATTGAAACTATGTAAAACATTTCAATGCGAAAATAAATGCGATCATAATCGCAACCAAGGTAACAACTGATCCAACGGCATAATGATACGAAGCCTCGGTATGAATGACATATTTTCTAATCTTTCTAATCTTCAAGCGCATTGCATCCATCTTGATCTTGTGATCATCGACGACATCCGCAACATGCAACTCCAATATCATCTTCTCCTCCTCCATTTTTCTTATTTTTTCCTTCAAGAAATTGTTTTCTTCTTCAACTAAATTTAACCTCTCGACAATAGGGTCGGTTGTAATTTCCGGTTCAACAACCTCCTAGATAAATAAAATCTATGTCATGTTGGTCGGCATAATTTTCATAAACAATAAATGAACCAATAGTTATGAAAAGATAATATATACCACATCCGAATCATAGACAGGACGAGGGCGGATACCAAAACCATCGCACTATATAAGATGCAATAATAAAAGTAAGAAAATAATACAAGTATCTATCTAAACATACAAGTAAGAATATTTTTCCTTTCAGAAAGAAGATAAGAACAAGAGGCTCACCACGGTAGTGCCGGCGATGAGATCGGCGTGGGTGATCGACGGTGATGAAGACGGGGACGGGGCGTGACGAACCGCTAAACCTAGACAAATATTGAGGAAAATGGAGCTTGGAGGTCGAGCTTGGAGAGGAGAAAGCTTAAGTAGTGTGGCTCGGGCATTCCATCGAACACCTTGTGTGCATAGGAGGTGAGCTAGAGCACCACCAATCCCTCTCCCCCTCGGCGGCCAGAAAAAACAGAGCAGTGTGCTATGCTCTGAAGCGAGGGGGTATATATAGGCACCTCATTGGTCCCGGTTGGTGGCATGAACCGGGACCAAAAGGGCAACCTTTGGTCCCGGTTCAAGCCACCAACCGGGACCAATGGTGGTGGGCCAGGAGCGAGGCCCATTGATCCCGGTTCGTCCCACCAACCGGGACCAATAGGTCCAGACGAACCGGGACCAATGGCCCATGTGGCCCGGCCGCCCCCCGGGGCTCACGAATCGGGTCCAATGCCACCATTGGTCCCGGTTCTGGATTGAACCGGGACTAATGGGCTGACCCGGCCTGGACCAATGCCCCCTTTTCTACTAGTGTAAAAATATATAATTATTGACGTGATTATCCGCGCATAAGATGATAAAACAGCCAAAAGCTGATAACCTTGGCGAGCATGAGGTTATAGTAGAGGGAAAATTGGAGTGGGTTTTATACAACAAAATCAAAGTAAATTGTATCTCACAGGAACAAAAGTTATATTTAGTTTAGCATGTGGACATATTTAACCTGAACCTTAATTTGGGGGACAAAAGATATAACACTTTTGGCCATAAAAATACCTCGGATATAGCAACATGGATTGATTCTTAGATTTTATGATAGTAAAATAGATTTATAAGGGTGGAACACAGACAAGCGGAGGCATATGCATGATTCAGGGTTCACTGGGGGAGCTCATCACTTCTTGAAGTGACAAAAAAATATATATCTAGGAATAATAGTACGCAAGATTTTGTATAATTTTTGTGTGTTGTAGGAAAATAGCCACTATAGTAAAAATGGTTAGGCAAAGAGGAAGTAAAACCATATTTGGAAGGTTCAATTATTACAAGTCCCAAGCGAATTTTTTCAGACATACATATGTTTCGATTTTGTATATATTTTTAATGGTATATCAAACCTTAACATTGTAGCATATGAAATTAGATATGCCATTTTCACTACGAAATAGCTACCCTGCAAATAATGCAAAATAATTTATTGCATGTCATAGTCGGACCACATTCTTTTATTGTCTTCCACCAAATAGCCCAACGACAATTTAAAACCAATATTGCCTAAATATATTTTGGAACCAATATGTAGACATTAAAAAACACAAATATAGAACGTGTTAGAAAATCTAGCCGCACAAATGTGCGGGTCAGATTTCTAGTTGGATACATAACAAATGAACATCATATTCATATCGATAGACAAAGGTAGTATACCGGATGCAATCCCCAACAGAAGGAATAAGACATACCGTGCGGTCGAGGAAATGCAGGTGCGTTGTTCATCATCTTGTCGTAATGGTAGTCAATGTCTGGAAAAAAGTTGTCGTTGTGTTCTGCCAAGGAATGATACACAACAGAAAGAAGAGAGAACGGGTTGTTCAAGACAGGAAAACACCGAGGCAAGGGACGCCTTCCTTATAATTTTACACCGGTTTTGGATCCATTTCCGGCCATCCAACCCTATGGATTTTTTTTCCTTTGGCACCACACTAATGGTTATCACCAACTAAAGTGGGTGTTAAGATTTACACCAAATCTTTTTTTAACATAGTACAAACGCAGATGCTCATACATACGCACATATAATCATCCTAATAAATGTACACACGCACAACCTATCCTATGAGAATCTCTGAGAGACTGAGCCGGGACATCATCTTGAGAGTGACGAAGTCTTCACACACGCCTTCGTAGTCCATGAGAATGTCTTCTCCTACTAAACGCATATCGCCGGAAGGCCCAGAACAAATCCATGAAAATGCTACCACCAATGTCAAGTCCAGAACTTAAACTTTGGGTTGAGGATACAATTGTCTTTTTAATCATCCAACCGTAGATTGGTTTGCGATTTACACCTAATGTTGACCAACATCGGCCATGGCCCTAAAGAACATGAAATTTTTAAATAAAAGCTAGTGGAATAAATTATCATTTTATTGATTTCATTTTTGCATATGCACCGCGCCACGGCGCCGTGCGTCACCGCAATATGTGCCGCAACACACCATCGCCTCTCCCTAGCTCTACATCATTCCCTTTGAGAAGCAAACAAAAAACCACCAATTTCATCCTAGGCACAAGCATTTTATCACAAGCTAGTTTCCAACTAGAGAACGCCCCTGAAATCGCAAAGAACCGGTACCTGCTCCTGTCGACTCCCGCCGTTGCTCCGAGCAACCGCGTGGGCCGGGTGCGGCTTGACCAGTTGGGCTATGTCCGGTTCAGTCCAAATAAACCAGAGGAAGCTATTTCAAAAGAAAAAGCAGAGTAAGCCAATTACCACTAGAAAGAATAGGACTAGAGTCCAATGGGTTTCGGATGATTTCTCTGTTTACGGAACTTCTTTTGATGATTGCTTAAGCAACCTTGATCGAGTTTTGCAGAGATGGGAAGAAACTAATCTTGTCTTGAATTGGGAGAAGTGCCACTTTATGGTTAATGAAGGTATTGTCATGGGGCATAATATTTCTGAAAAAGGTATTGAAGTTGATAAAGTTAAAGTAGATGCTATTGAAAAGATGTCGTGCCCTAAAGATATCAAAGGTAAACGAAGTTTCCTTGGTCATGCTGGTTTCTATAGGAGGTTTATTAAAGAGTTCTCTAAATTTTCTAGGCCTCTCACTAATCTCTTGAAAAAAGATGTTCCTTTTGTTTTTGATGATGATTGTGTAGAAGCATTTGAAATACTTAAGAAAGCTTTGATTTCTGCACCTATTGTTCAGCCGCCTGACTGAAATTTATCCTTTGAAATTATGTGTGATGCTAGTGATTATGCTGTAGGTGTTGTACTAGGACAAAGAGTTGATAAGAAATTAAATGTTATCCAATATGCTAGTAAAACTCTAGGCAGTGCTCAAAGAAATTATGCTACTACTAAAAAAGAATTTTTAGTAGTTGTATTTGCTTGTGATAAGTTCAGACCTTGTATCGTTGATTGCAAAGTAACTGTTCACACTGATCATGCTGCTATTAAATATCTTATGGAAAAGAAAGATGCTAAACCTAGACTTATTAGATGGGTTCTCTTGCTACAAGAATTTGACTTGCACATTATTGATAGAAAGGGAGCTGAGAACCCCGTTGCAGACAACTTATCTAGATTAGAAAATGTTCTTGATGACCCACTACCTATTGATGATAGCTTTCCTGATGAACAATTAGCTATCATAAATGCTTCTCGTACTACTCCATGGTATGCTGATTATGCTAATTACATTGTTGCTAAATTTATACCACCTAGTTTCACATACCAGCAAAAGAACAAGTTTTTCTATGATTTAAGACATTATTTTTGGGATGACCCACACCTTTATAAAAGAAGGAGTAGATGGTGTTATTAGACGTTGTGTACCTGAGCATGAACAGGAACAAATCCTACACAAGTGTCACTCCGAGGCTTATGGAGGACACCACGCTGGAGATAGAACTGCACATAAGGTATTGCAATCCGGTTTTTATTGGCCTACTCTTTTCATAGATGCTCGTAAATTTGTCTTTTCTTGTGATGAATGTCAAAGAATTGGTAATATTAGTAGACGTTAAGAAATGCCTATGAATTATTCACTTGTCATTGAACCATTTGATGTTTGGGGCTTTGATTATATGGGACCTTTTCCTTCCTCGAATGGGTATACACATATTTTAGTTGCTGTTGATTTCGTCACTAAGTGGGCAGAAGCTATTCCAACTAGTAGTGCTGATCATAACACCTCTATAAAGATGCTTAAAGAAGTTATTTTTCCGAGGTTTGGAGTCCCTAGATATTTAATGACTGATGGTGGTTCACATTTTATTCATGGTGCTTTTCGTAAAATGCTAGCTAAGTATGATGTTAATCATAGAATTGCATCTCCATACCACCCTCAGTCTAGTGGTCAAGTAGAATTGAGTAATAGAGATATTAAATTGATCTTGCAAAAGACTGTTAATAGATCTAGAAAGAATTGGTCCAAGAAACTTGATGATGACTTATGGGCCTATAGAACTGCATATAAAAATCCTATGGGTATGTCTCCATATAAAATGGTTTATGGAAAAGCATGTCACTTACCTCTCGCACTAGAACATACGACATATTGGGCCATTAAAGAGCTCAATTATGATTTCAAACTTACCGGTGAGAAGAGGCTATTTGACATTAGCTCACTTGAAGAATGGAGAACCCAGGTCTATGAGAACGCCAAACTGTTTAAAGAAAAAGTTAAAAGATGGCATCACAAAAGGATACAAAAGCTTGAGTTTAATGTAGGAGATTATGTTTTGCTATACAACTCTCATTTAAGATTTTTTTGTAGGAAAACTTCTCTGTAAATGGGAAGGTCCTTACATTATCGAGGAGGTCTATCATTCCGGTGCCATCAAAATCAACAATGCCGAAGGTGGTGAACGGTCAAAGAATCAAACATTATATCTCAAGTAATCCCATAAATGTTGAAACCAATGTTATTGACACCGTATCCCCGGAGGAGTACATAAGGGACACTTTCCAGAATGTTTCAGACTCCGAAAAGGAATATGTATGTGGTACGGTGAGTAAACCGACTCCAAAGCTGCTCAAATAGAAATTTCTCCGTTTTGGAATATTTAAAAAATTAGGAAAACTAAAAGTAGTCCAAAAGAGAAACGAGGCATCCACGAGGGTGGAGAGCGCGCCCCCTACCTCGTGGCCACCTCGTGTGCTCTCCGGACTTTGTTTTCTTGCATGATACTTCTTTTGGTCTGTAAAAATTCATTATATAATCTCCCGAAGGTTTTGACCACTATATCACGACAAAATCTCCTGTTTTCGTTCTAAGCTGTTTTCTGCCAGAGTTTCTCAAGGTCAGGCATCATGTCGTCCCCCTCCTCCAACAACGTGGACGAGGGTGCTTGGCTAATGAAGATAGAGACGAAGCGAGAAGAACGAGGGGAAATCAAGGAAGGTGACAAGATCAAGAAATCTGTGGAAGATCAAGTCCCGACAGTAGAAGAAGAAGACGTCCTTCAACCTCACTACAATCATCTCTCCTCTACTGAAATTGAAGCTTTCAAGATGATTGAAATAGTTCGCATACAAAACAAGTATCTCACACGTGAAAATATTTTGTTGCAAGAGCATATCACCGCACTCAAGGGCATTATCCGCAAGTTGAAGCATCTCCTACGCTCGATGTGCGACACTACATCATCAACAACTCCATCACCACCACCTCCGAAGAAAGAGAGATAAATACATGGGTATGGGCACTCCCCTTGGCAACTGCCAAGCTTGGGGGAGGTGCCCCGGTATCGTATCACCATCACACTTCTATCTTTACCATTTTTCTTAGTTTGATCCTTTTAGTTATATCTTGATATAGTAGAATAAAGTTTTAGTATGATCTAGCTTTGAGTTTTGTTTTGATCTCTATCTATATAATCGAGTCCGTGAGATATATATAATAAAGATTAGTTTTGAGTTGAGGGCTTTGCTATCTTGCTATGATCTTGAGGGAATAAAATAAAGAATAAAAAGAAATAAAAAGATCATATTGATCTTATGGAGAGTAATGACTTCACATATAAAGAGTATGATGAATAAAAGTTGTTGAGAGTTGACAAACATAGTTTTGGTCATCGTTGCAATTAATAGGAAGTACTAAAGAAAGAGAGGTTTTCATATATAAATATACTATCTTGGACATCTTTTATGATTGTGATCACTCATTAAAACATGACATGCTAAAAAGTTGATGTTGGACAAGAAAGACAACGTAATGGGTTATGTTTTCTTATATCCAAAAAGCTATATTGTCATGGATCATCCAACATGTTGAGCTTGTCTTTCCCCCTCTTGCTAGCCAAACTCTTTGCACCAAGTAGAGATACAACTTGTGCTTCCAAACATCCCTAAACCCAGTTTTGCAATCGGAGTCCACCATACCTACCTATGGATTGAGTAAGATCCTTGAAGTAAGTTGTCATCGGTGCAAGCAATAAAAATTGCTCTCTAAATATGTATGATCTATTAGTCTGAAGAAAATAAGCTTTATACGAGCTTGTGATATGGAAGAAATAAAAGCGACGGACTGCATAATAAAGGTCCCTATCACAAGTGGCAATATAAAGTGACATTCCTTTGCATTAAGATTTTGTGCATCCAACCATAAAAGCGCATGAGAACCTCTGCTTCCCTCTGCGAAGGGTCTTGTTATAATTAATCGTGTGAATTTGGTATTCGTTTGATATTTTGATGAGATGTATGTTGTCCCTCCTCTAGTGGTGTTATGTGAACGCCGACTACATGACACTTCGCCATTGTTTGGGCCTAGGGGAAGGAATGGGGAAGTAATAAGCAGATGATGGGTTGCTAGAGTGACATAAGCTTAAACCCTAGTTTATGCATTGCTTCGTAAGGGGCTAATTTGGATCCATATGTTTCATGCTCTGGTTAGGTTTACCTTAATTCTTCTTTCATAGTTGCAGATGCTTGCGAGAGGGGTTAATCATAAGTGGGATGCTTGTTTACGAAAAACCAAAACTCCAAAAATATTTTGGTGTGTTTCTCCGAATTTCTTTTCTTTTTATTGAGTCATACCAAGGAGAAGACCACGATGAAAATGTTGAGTGGCTCTCTTATGAATTATTGTTAATCTAACAAAGAGTCCACATTACCTTGTCTTCTCCTTTTTGAATAAAATGTTTGCAGATTCCAGCCTAGTCCACGACACTCTTGCACTATTATTATTTTCGAATCGTTCGGCCGTGCAAGTGAAAGGCAATACTGACGATATTCGATGAACTGGCCGTGGCAGAGAGAAACGGGTGTGAACTCAACTTGTTATGTTTTTGTAAATATGTTTAACCTAGTATCCATGATTCAGTCTATTATGATCAAACATGTCTGCAATGACAATTAGAGATGATAGTTTCTCATGCCATGCATAAGTAGCTAGGAGTGGATAATGATTTATCTTGGATGTCAACATTGCATTAAAATGATTGTGATGTAGTATGATGATATGGTATCCTCCTTTGAATGTTAGAGTAGCTTGACTTGGCACATGTTCATGCATGTAGTTGAATCAAAACCAACATAGCCTCTATGATGTTTATGTTCATGGTGTTCATATCCTACTCATGCTAGTATCCAATGTTACTTATGCATAATGCATGTTCATGACCGTTGTTACTCTCTAGCTGGCCGCTTCTCAACCTATTTACTAGCCTTCGCCTGTACTAAGTGGGAACTCTGGTTGTACATCAAAAACATGAAACCCAAGTTATTCTAGATGAGTCCACCATACCTACCTATATGAGGTATTACCCTGCCGTCCTAAGTAAATTGGCATGTGCCACCTCTAAAACCTTCAAATAAATATCCTTTTTGTGTGCCTGGATTGTTCATAGAGCGACAGGAGGTAGTTGGTATCTTCCATGCTAAGCGGGTTATTCTCAGGTTGGGTGTTTATTCACTCACCATTGCACAAGAAAAGAGCGGTAATAGGGATTCCCAGTCCCAAATTGCAAAAAGAACTTATCAATAATCAAGCAAAAACTCCTATGGAGCAAAAACCTTTACTTTACCGCTTGAGAACCGCTATTAATTTGTTTAGCATGGGGTCATGAATTAAACAAGAAGGGTGCATGTCTCAAAATTTCATTTACCTCTGTTTGAAAGACTTGAGCTCTGGCACCTCTGCAAATCACTGCTTCCCTCTGCGAAGGGACTATCTATTTACTTTTATGTTGTGTCATCACCCTCTCAAATAAGCACCAGAACCTGAGAGCACTGTTGTAATGCTAATGCATTGTGTGTAGCTAATGTTGGGTGCATCATGACTGGATCTTTTCTACCATTAATTACAATGTTTAGTCGCTGCTTGAACTTTGGGGGTGCTCTGCATTTATGTTTTGCTGTCTCCGAAAGGGCTAGCGAGATACCACTATTATCATATTGTATCATGGTTGTTTTAACAACATGTTGCTGTTTGAGGTGTCTTATTATTGCTCCCTAGTTGATTATGTCATTGATATGAGTTAATATAATTTTTAAGTGTTATTGCCGACATGGATAGTCATAATGTTTTCTGAAAACCTGGGTGCTGTTTAAGCTTATTTATGGAAACAAGATCAGAAGAGTTCATAACAGTTTTTCTTTTTCACTTTCAATTTATCAACTGAATTGCTCGAGGACAAGCAAAAGTTTAAGCTTGGGGGAGTTGATACATCTCCGCCGTATCTACTTTTCCTAACACTTTTCCTCTTGTGTTGGACTCTAGTTTGCATGATTTGAATGAAACTAACCCAGACTGGCACTGTTTTCAGCAGAACTACCATGGTGTTGTTGTGCAGAAATAAAAGTTCTCGGAACGGAACGAAACTTTGTAAGGATTTTTTATACATTAAAAGAGAATTTCTGGAGCCAAGAACCACCGGAGGGGGCACCTGGGTGGGCATAACCCACCAGGGCGCGCCACCCCCTCCAGGCACGCCCAGGTGGGTTGTCCCCACCTGGTGGCCTCGCAGACCCTGAAACCAATGATATAAAATCCTATATTTCCAGAAAAAATCAGGGAGAAAGAATTATCGCATTTCACGAGACGGAGCCACCGCCCTCTCCTGTTCTTCATCAGGAGGCCAAATCTGGAATCTGTTCGAGGCTCCGGAGAGGGGGATCTTCGATCTTCGTCATCACCAACCCTTCTCCATCGCCAATTCCATGATGCTTCCCACTGGGAGTGAGTAATTTCTTCGTAGGCTCGCTGGTCGGTGAGGAGTTGGATGAGATTCATCATGTAATCGAATTAGTTTTGTTAGGGCATGATCCCTAGTATCCATTATGTTCTGAGATTGATGTTGCTATGACTTTGCCATGCTTAATGCTTGCCACTTTGGGCGCCGGTGCCATGATTTCAGATCTGAACCGTTTATGTTATCACCATTATATTCATGATCTAGATCCGATCTTGCAAGTTATAGTCACCTATTACGTGTTATGATCCGGCAACCCTGGAGTGACAATAGTCGGGACCACTCCCGATGATGACCGTAGTTTGAGGAGTTCATGTATTCACCGTGTGCTAATGCTTTGTTCCGGTTTTATATTAAAAGGAGGCCTTAATACCCTTAGTTTCCAATAGGACCCCACTGCCACGGGAGGGTAGGACAAAAGATGCCATGCAAGTTCTTTCCATAAGCACGTATGACTATTTATGGAATACATGCCTACACTATATTTATGAACTGGAGCTAGTGCCGTATCGCCCTAGGTTATGACTATCTCATGATGAATATCATCCAACGAATTACCGATCCAATGCCTACGAATTTAACTTATATTGTACTTGCTAAGTTACTACTGCTGCTACTGCTATTGTTACTGCTACTGCTACAAAACCATTTCTATCACTGGTACCGTTACTGTTGCTGCTACCATTACTATCAAAACTATCATATTACTGTGCTACTGATCGCTTTGTTGTAGATAATTAATCTCTAGGTGTGGTTGAAGAGACAACTCACCTGCTAATACTTGTAAATATTCTTTGGCTCCCCTTGTGTCGAATCTATAAATTTGGGTTGAATACTCTACCCTCGAAAATTGTGGCGATCCCATATACATGTGGGTTATCAGATCCCATCTAGGGGCTTTTCCAGCATCCTGCTAGAGGTGGATTCGATCACGGAGGGCTTCTTACATCAACTCTATTGCCCTTCCGATGAAGCATGAGTAGTTTACCTCAGACCTACAGGTCCATAGCTAGTAGCTAGATGGCTTCCTCTCTCTCTTTGATTCTCAATACCATGTTCTCCTCGATGTTCTTGGATATCTATCCGATGTAATCTTCTTTTGCGGTGTGTTTTTTGAGATCCGATGAATTGTGGATTTATGATCAGCTTATCTATGAATATTATTTGAATCTTCTCTGAATTCTTATATGCATGATTTGATATCTTTGTAATTCTCTTTGAACTATCGGTTTATTTTGGCCAACTAGATTTGTTATTCTTGCAATGGGAGAAGTTCTTAGCTTTGGGTTCAATCTGCAGTGTCCTTTCCTAGTGATAGTAGGGGCAGCAAGGCACGTATTGTATTGTTGCCATCGAGGATAAAAAGATGGGGTTTACATCATATTGCTTGAGTTTATTCCTCTACGTCATGTCATCTTACTTAATGCGTTACTCTATTCTTCATGAACTTAATACTCTAGATGCAGGCAACAATCAGTCGATGTGTGGAGTAATAGTAGTAGATGCAGGCAGGAGACGGTCTACTTGACACATACGTGATGCCTATATTTCATAATCATTGCCTTAGATATCGTCATAACTTTGCACTTTTCTATCAATTGCTCGACCGTAATTTGTTCACCCACCCTATTATTTGCTATCTTGAGAGAAGCCACTAGTGAAACCTATGGCCCCCGGGTCTATTTTCCATGATATAAATTTTTGATATACTATTTTCAATCTTTTACTTTCCGATATATAAGCCAAAAAAACCCAAAAATATTTTATCTTTTGTTTATCTATCTCTATCAGATCTCACTTTTGCAAATAACCGTGAAGGGATTGACAACTCCTTTATCGCGTTGGCTGCAAGTTGTTTGACTGTTTGTGCAGGTCTTGGTGATTTGTGCGTTCTCTCCTACTGGATTGATACCTTGGTTCTCTAACTGAGGGAAATACTTATCTCTACTTTGCTACATCACCCTTTCCTCGGGAAAAACCAACGCAAGCTCAAGAGGTAGCAGCGTGTCTCCCCATATCTAGAAAGTATGCATCTCTTCAACAATTGTGGTGAGCTGATGCTGATGCATGATCAGGTTGTACCATTCACGTTGCGAAATAAATCGGGCTATCGCAATAAGTACGACATGTATCGAGTGAATTTGGATACCGGGACACTGTCCCATCTCAAGAGCTTGGGTGGTGGCCGCGTAGGTGATGACCCACAAGTATACGGGATAGTTGTAGCCTCTTTCGATAAGTAAGAGTGTCGAACCCAACGAGGAGCTAAAAGTAGAACAAATACTCTCTCAAGTCCTATCGGCCACAGATACGACTCTACGCACGCTTGATGTTCGCTTTACCTAGAACAAGTATGAAACTAGAAGTACTTTGTAGGTGTGATATGATAGGTTTGCAAGATAATAAAGAGCACGTAAACATAAACTAGGGGCTGTTTAGATAAAGAGGCAATAAAGTAAATATAGCGAGTGTGGAAAAGTGGTGGTAGGAGTAGTGGAATTGTCCCTAAGCAATTGCCTACGTTACTAGACCGATAGCAAGTTTTATGTGGGAGAGGCATAAGCTAACATACTTTCTCTACTTGGATCATATGCACTTATGATTGGAACTCTAGCAAGCGTCCGCAACTACTAAAGATTCATTAAGGTAAAACCCAACCATAGCAGTAAATCATCAAGTCCCCTTTTATCCCATACGCAACAATCCCCTTACTCGGGTTTGTGTTTCAATCACTCACGCAACCCACTATAAGAGAATCATGAACGTATTGCAACACCCTACAGCGGGAATCCCTCACACTTGCGCGACACGGAGGGCACAATAGGACAGCAACATAACCACAAGCAAATAAAATAAATCATAGCAATTCATCAACCACCAATATGACAACGAAAATCTACTCAGACATCATAGGATGGCAACACATCATTGGATAATAATATGAAGCATAAAGCACCATGTTCAAGTAGAGGGTACAGCGGTATGCGGGAGAGTGGACCGCTGGATATAGAAGGGGAAGGTGATGGAGATGTTGGTGAAGATGACGGCGGTGTTGGTGAAGATCGCGGTGATGATGATGGCCCCCGGCAGCGCTCCGGCGCCACCGGAAGCAAGGGGGAGAGAGGCCCCCTTCTTCTTATTATTATTATTCCTTGACCTCCTCCCTAGATGGAGAAGGGTTTCCCCTCTAGTCCTTGGCTCCCATGGCTTGGGAGGGGCGAGAGCCCCTCCGAGATTGGATCTATCTCTCTGTTTCTGCGTTCTCTGATTCTACCCCTTCACCGTTTCTTTTATATCTGGAGATCCGTAACTCCGATTGGGGTGAATCTTTCGCCCAGATCTTTCTCATAAAATTAGCTTTCTTGCGCCAGAATAAGAGTGTCAACCGCCTTACGGGTGGCCCACGAGAGCCCAGGGCGCGCCTGCCTCCCTGGGGTGCGGCCCCCTGTCTCGTGGCCACCCCGTACACTGTTTGGCGTTGATTTTACTTCCCAAAAATCATAAATATTCCAAGAAAATCTCCATCCATTTTTATCCCGTTTGGACTCCGTTTGATATTGGGTTTCTGCGAAACAAAAAAACATGCAACAGACAGGAACTGGCACTGGGCACTGGATCAATATGTTAGTCCCAAAAATAGTATAAAAAGTTGCCAAAAGTATATGAAAGTTGAAGAATATTGGCATGGAACAATCAAAAATTATAGATACGACGGAGACGTATCACCATCCCCAAGCTTAATTCCTACTCGTCCTCGAGTAGGTAAATGATAAAAATGAATAATTTTTGATGTGGAATACTACCTAGCATAATCTTGATCATATGTCTAATCATGGCATGAATATTAAGACACGAGTGATTCAAAGCAATAGTCTATCATTTGACATAAGAAACAATAATACTTTGAGCGTACTAATAAAGCAATCATGTCTTTTCAAAACAACAAGGCCAAAGCAAGCTTATCCCTACAAAATCATATAGTTTGGCCATGTTTCATTTTCGTCACACAAAATGCCCCCATCATGCACAACCCCGATGACGAGCCATGCAATTGGTTCATACTTTTTAACGCGCTTCAGCTTTTTCAACCCTCACGCAATACATGAGCGCAAGCCATGGATATAGCACTATAGGTGGAACAGAATATAATGATGGAGGTTATGTGGAGAGGACAAAAAAGGAGAAAGTCTCACATCGACACGGCTAATTGATACATCTCCAACGTATCTATAATTTTTGATTGCTCCATGCTACTTTATCTACTGTTTTAGGAAATATTGGGCTTTATTATCCACTTTTATATTATTTTTGGGACTAACCTATTAACCGGAGGCCCAGCCTAGATTTGTTGTTTTATGCCTATTTCAGTGTTTCGAGGAAAAGGAATATCAGACGGAGTCAAAACGGAACGAAATCAACTGGAGAAGTTAATTTTGGAAGGAAACCAACCTGATGGGCTTGGAGTGCACATCAGGGGAGTCCTGGGCTGCCCACGAGGGTGGGGGGCACCCCTGGGCACGCTCCCTACCTCGTGAGCACCCCGGAGGTCCACCGACGTACCCCCTGCACCCATATATACCTACGTACCCTAAAACTTCTAGAACAGAACCTAGATCGAGAGTTCCGCCGCCGCAAGCCTCTGTAGCCACCAAAAACCAATCGGGACCCTGTTCCGGCACCCTGCCGGAGGGGGATCCCATCACCGGAGGCCATCTTCATCATCCCGGTGCCATCCATGACGAGGAGGGAGTAGTTCACCCTCGGGGCTGAGGGTATGTACCAGTAGCTATGTGTTTGATCTCTCTCTCTCTCTCGTGTTCTCTTTCGTGTTCCTCTATGGCACGATCTTGATGTATCCCGAGCTTTGCTATTGTAGTTGGATCTTATGATGTTTCTCCCCCTCTACTCTCTTGTGATGAATTGAGTTTTCCCCTTTGAAGTTATCTTATCAGATTGAGTCTTTATGAGAACACTAGATGTATGTCTTGCCATGATTATCTGTGGTCACAATGGGATATCATATGCCACTTGATGTATGTTTTGGTGACCAACTTGCGGGTTCCACCCATGAACCTATGCATAGGGGTTGGCACACGTTCTTGACTCTCCGGTAGTAGCTTTGGGGCACTCTTTGAAGTACTTTTATGTTGGTTGGATGAATCTGAGATTGTGTGACGCATATCGTATAATCATGCCCATGGATACTTGAGGTGTCAATGGAGTATCTAGGTGACATTAGGGTTTTGGTTGATTTGTGTCTTAAGGTGTTATTCTAGTACGAACTCTTTTATAGATTGACCTAAAAGAATAACTTTGAGGTGGTTTTGTACCCTACCATAATCTCTACGTTTGTTCTCCGCTATTAGTGGCTTTGGAGTGACTCTTTGTTGCATGTTGAGGGCTTGTTATATGATCTATCTATGTTATTATTGTTGAGAGAACTTACACTAGTGAAAGTATGAACCCTAGGCCTTGTTTCCTACCATTGCAATACCGTTTACGCTCACTTTTATCGCTTGTTACCTTGCTGTTTCTATAATTTCAGATTACAAAAACCTATATCTACTATCCATATTTCACTTGTATCACCATCTCTTCGCCGAACTAGTGCACCTATACAATTTACTATTGTATTGAGTGTGTTGGGGACACAAGAGACTCTTTGTTATTTGGTTGCAGGGTTGTTTGAGAGAGACCATCTTCATCCTACGCCTCCTATGGATTGATAAACCTTAGGTCATCCACTTGAGGGAAATTTGCTACTGTCCTACAAACCTGTGCACTTGCAGGCCCAACAACGTCTACAAGAAGAAGGTTGTGTAGTAGACATCAAGCTCTTTTCTGGCGCTGTTACCGGGGAGGCTAGGTAAAGGGTACTCACACTCCGTCAACTAAGCTCTTTTTTGGCGAGGTGAGTGCTTGAAGGTATATCTTTAGATCTTGCAATCGAATATTTTTGTTTCTTGTTTTTGTCACTAGTTTAGTTTATAAAAGAAAACTACAAAAAATGGAGTTAAGTTTGTCTCATTCGCTTCATCTTTTTTAATATCTTTCATGAGTATGATGGAAAGGAAAATTGTGCTCAAGTACTAGAAGAAGAATTACATAGAATTCTTGGCATAAAATATGTGAATGATGAGCATGATTGCAATGTTGTTAGTATGAATTCCTTGAATACCCTTGATGCTAATGATATGCAAAGCCACAAGCTTGGGGAAGCTATGTTTAATGAAGATGATATTTTTAGCATCCCAAGTTTTGATATGCAAAGTTGTTATGATGATAGCATGCGTCCTACCTATGATGATTATATTGATGAAAGTGGGTTCGGAAGAGTGTCCACTTTAGGAAGTAGTGATCCCACTATTTTGGAGGATGTTGAATCTATTTGTGATGAATATGAAAGTGGATTTGGAAGAATGTCAACTTTATTTAGTGATTCCACTATCTTGGGAGAGGTTTCAATCGATTATGATGAGAACGAAGTTGCTACTTATGATGATTATTGTGATGAAACTTAAGGTATAAAAAGTAGTGATGATTATATTTATAAAACTTGTCATGATTATGATTACCCTTTTTGTGAACATTACTCTTTTAATGTGGAAACAATTTTTAGTGTTCAAGTCTCTTATGATACTCCTACTATTCCGAATGAGAAGAATTTTGTTTATGTGGAGAGTAGTAAATTTTCTATGCTAGTAGATCATGAAAAGAATGCTTTAGGTGCTGGTTATATTGTTGAATTCATTCATGATGGTACTAAAAATTATTATGAGGGAGGAATATATGCTTGTAGGAATTGCAATAATATCAAGTTTCCTCCCTATGTGCTTAAATTCTTGAAGCTATGCTTGTGTTACCTTCCTATGCTAGTTGAGTATTGTTCCCATAAGTTGTTTGCTCACAAAATCCCTATGCATAGGAAGTGGGTTAGACTTAAATGTGCTAGTCATATTCTTCATGATGCTCACTTTATGTTTCAATTCTTATCTTTTATGTGAGCATCATTGTCATCATCATGCCTAGCTAAAAAGGCATTAAAGAAAAGCGCTTGTTGGGAGACAACCCAATATTTATCCTTACTGTTTTTGTGTGTCCATATTATTATGCTACTGTAGTAATCATGTTTTATAGCTTTTGTTTCAATAAAGTGCCAAGTACAACCTTTGGGAAGACTTGGGTGAAGTTTATGTGATCTTGCTGTAAAAAACAGAAACTTTAGCGCTCACGAGATTAGCTGCCATTTTTTTACTGGAGAGTGATTTTAGGTTGATTCTTTTTGAAGATGATTAATAGACAAATTTCTCAGGTCCAGCAACTTATTTCATAATTTTTGGGGTTGCATAGGTATACGTTTGATACAGATTACTACAGACTGTTCTGTTTTTGACAGATTCTGTTTTCATTGTGTTGTTTGCTTATTTTGATGCATCTATGGCTAGTATTAAGTGGTATGAACCATAGAGATGTTATAATACAGTATATATTACACCAATATGAATTTAGAATGAGTTCATTACAGTACCTAAGTGGTGGTTTTATTTTCTTATAACGGAGCTTACGAGTTTTGTGTTGAGTTTTGTGTGGTTGAAGTTTTCAAGTTTTGGGTAAGGATTCGATGGATTATGGAATAAGGAGTGGAAGGATCCTAAGCTTGGGTATGCCCAAGTCACCCCAAGGGAATATTCAAGGACAACCAAGCAACTAAGTTTGGTGATGCCCCAGAAGGCATCCCCTCTTTCATCTTCGTTCATCGGTAACTTTACTTGGAGCTATATTTTTATTCACCACATGATATGTGTTTTTCTTGGAGCGTCATTTTATTTTGTTAGTTTTTGCTTGCTGTTAGTTGGAATAATGTTTTTAATCTTTAGTTTCAATAAAAAAAGTCAAGGATAGCCTTTGCCATGCTTATTTTGCTAGTTTGCATGTTGCTGTTTGAAAACAGAAAGTTTACCGCTGTTGCAAAAATTCTCTAGAAAAGTAAGAGAATGGTCTAATGTTGAATCTTTTTGCATATTGAGGTATGATAAATTTATTACAGTGGGAATTTTAGTTCATAATTTTTGGAGTGAGGGAAGTATTGATACTCTTGCATTCTTTACAGACTGTACTGTTTTGGCAGATTGCTGTTATGTTTGCATTGTTTGCATATGTTCGCTTGTTTAATGATTCTATTTAAGGATAGGAGTATTAAATATACAGAGGAATTTAGTATGCAAGCGTGAATAATAATTTTAGTGATTTGTTACAGTAGAATATGATAAGGTTTTGCATTGATCTATACTAACATATCTCACGAGTTCTTGTTGAGTTTGTTGTGAATGAAGCTTTTGATAAAAATAGAAACCATGATATGAGAGGAATTAAGGAGACACAAAAGTTCAAGCTTGGGGATTCCCGAGGCGCCCCAAGATAATATTTCAAGAAGTCTCAAGTATCTAAGCTTGGGGATGCCCCGGTAGGCATCCCACCTTTCTTCTTCAACAACTATCGGTTAGTATCGGTTTAGCCTATGTTTTTACTTCTTCACATGAGTTGTGCTATCCTTGCAATGTAGTTTTCTTTAGCTTTGCTTGCTGTTTGAATAAAGTATCAAGATCTGAAATTCTTTAATGAGAGAGAGCCATACATGAATTGGAATTTGCTAGAATACTCTAGTACTTCACTTATATCTTTTAGAGCATGGTGGTAGTTTTATTTTGAAGAAATAGATGAACTCTCATGCTTCACTTATATTATTTTGAGAGTCGTTAATAGCATGGTAATTTGCTTAATGTTAATATACTTGGTATTCAAGATATGTGAAACTTTCTTTTGAGTGCGTTGAATACTAAGATAAGTTTGATGCTTGATAATTGTTTTGAGATATGGAGGTGATAATATTAAAGTCATGCTAGTTGGGTGATTATGAATTTGAGAAATGCTTGTGTTGAAGTTTGCAAGTCCCGTAGCATGCACGTATGGTTAAAGTTGTGTAACAAATTTGAAACATGAAGTGTACCTGGCTTGTGCATCCTTATGAGTGGCGGTCGGGGACGAGCGATGGTCTTTTCCTACCAATCTATCCCCCTAGGAGCATGCGCGTAGTACTTGATTTTTGATGACTTATAAATTTTTGCAATAAGTATGAGTTCTTTTGACTAATGTTGATTCCATGGATTATACGCACTCTCACCTTTCCGCCATTGCTAGCCTCTTCGGTACCGTGCATTGCCCTTTCTCACCTTGAGAGTTGGTGCAAACTTCGCCGGTGCATCCAAACCCCGTGATATGATACGCTCTATCACACATAAACCTCCTTATATCATCCTCAAAACATCCACCATACCTACCTATTATGGCATTTCCATAGCCATTCAGAGATATATTGCCTTGCAACTTCCACCATCTTCATCATGACATACATTACTTTTGTCATATTGCCATTGCATAATCATGTAGTTGACATCGTATTTGTGGCAAAGCCACCATGCATTATTTTTCATACATGTCACTTTTGATTCATTGCACCATCCTGGTACACTGCCGGAGGCATTCATATAGAGTCATATCTTGTTCTAGTTTCGAGTTGTAATCCTTATGTTGTAATCAATAGAAGTGTGATGATCATCATTATTAGAGCATTCCCAAATAAAAAAAAGAGAAAGGCAAAAAAAGGCCCAAAAAAAAGAGAAAGGCCAAAAAAAGGCCCAAAAAAAGAGAAAAGAAAAGGGCAATGCTACTATCTCTTTTTCCACACTTGTGCTTCAAAGTAGCACCTTATTCTTCATGTAGTGAGTCTCATAAGTTGTCTTTTTTATACTAGTGGGAATTTTTCATTATAGAACTTGGCTTGTATATTCCTACGATGGGCTTACTCAAATGCCCTAGGTCTTCATGACCAAGCAAGTTGGATGCACACCCACTAGTTTTCTTTTGTTGAGCATTCATAGCTCTAGTGCATCCGTTGCATGGCAATCCCTACTCCTCATGTTGACATCAATTGATGGTCATCTCCATAGCCCGTTGATTATCCTCGTCAATATGAGACTTTCTCCTTTTTTGTCTTCTCCACACAATCCCCATCATCATATTCTATTCCACCCATAGTGCTATATCCATGGCTCACGCTCATGTATTGCGTGAAGGTTGAAAAAGTTTGAGATTATTTAAGTATGAAACAATTGCTTGGCTTGTCATCGGGGGTATAGAAGTTGGGAACATCTTTATGTGACGAAAATGAAGCATAGCCTAACTATATGATTTTGTAGGGATGAACTTTCTTTTGCCATGTTATTTTGAGAAGACATGATTGCTTTGATTAGTATGCTTGAAATTATTATTTTTGTGTCAATATGAACTTTTGTCTTGAATCTCTCGGATCTGAATATTCATATCACAATTGAGAAGATTTACATTGAAATTATGCCAAAGTATCACTCCGCATCAAAAATTCTTTTTTATCATTTACCTACTCGAGGACGAGCAGGAATTAAGCTTGGGGATGCTTGATACGTCTCCAACGTATCTATAACTTTTGATTGCTCCATGCTACTTTATCTACTGTTTTAGGCAATATTGGGCTTTATTATCCACTTTAATATTATTTTTGGGACTAACCTATTAACCGGAGGCCCAACCCAGATTTGCTGTTTTATGCCTATTTCAGTGTTTCGAGGAAAAGGAATATCAGACGTAGTCAAAACGGAACGAAATCAACTGGAGAAGTTAATTTTGGAAGGAAACCAACCTGATGGGCTTGGAGTGCACGTCAGGGGATTCCTGGGCTGCCCACAAGGGTGGGGGGCACCCCCCTGGGTGCGCCCCCTACCTCGTGAGCACCCCGGAGGTCCACCGACGTACCCCCTGCACCCATATATACCTACGTGCCCTAAAACTTCCAGAACAGAACCTAGATCGGGAGTTCCACTGCCGCAAGCCTCTGTAGCCACCAAAAACCAATCGGGACCCTGTTCCGGCACCCTGCCGGAGGGGGATCCCATCACCGGAGGCCATCTTCATCATCCCGACGTTATCCATGACGAGGAGGGAGTAGTTCACCCTCGGGGCTGAGGGTATGTACCAGTAGCTATGTGTTTGATCTCTCTCTCTCTCTCTCGTGTTCTCTCTCATGTTCCTCTATGGCACGATCTTGATGTATCCCGAGCTTTGCTATTGTAGTTGGATCTTATGATGTTTCTCCCCCTATACTCTCTTGTGATGAATTGAGTTTTCCCCTTTGAATTTATCTTATTGGATTGAGTCTTTATGAGAACACTAGATGTATGTCTTGCCGTGATTATCTGTGGTGACAATGGGATATCATGTGCCACTTGATGTATGTTTTGGTGACCAACTTGCGGGTTCCACCCATGAACCTATGCATAGGGGTTGGCACACGTTCTTGACTCTCCGCTAGTAGCTTTGGGGCACTCTTTGAAGTACTTTTATGTTGGTTGGATGAATCTGAGATTGTGTGACGCATATCGTATAATCATGCCCACGGATACTTGAGGTGTCAATGGAGTATCTAGGTGACATTAGGGTTTTGGTTGATTTGTGTCTTAATGTGTTATTCTAGTACGAACTCTTTTATAGATTGACCTAAAAGAATAACTTTGAGGTGGTTTTGTACCCTACCATAATCTCTACGTTTGTTCTCCGCTATTAGTGGCTTTGGAGTGACTCTTTGTTGCATGTTGAGGGCTTGTTATATGATCTATCTATGTTATTATTGTTGAGAGAACTTACACTAGTGAAAGTATGAACCCTAGGCCTTGTTTCCTACCATTGCAATACCGTTTACGCTCACTTTTATCGCTTGTTACCTTGCTGTTTTTATAATTTCAGATTACAAAAACCTATATCTACTATCCATATTGCACTTGTATCACCATCTCTTCGCCGAACTAGTGCACCTATACAATTTACTATTGTATTGGGTGTGTTGGGGACACAAGAGACTCTTTGTTATTTGGTTGCAAGGTTGTTTGAGAGAGACCATCTTCATCCTACGCCTCCTATGGATTGATAAACCTTAGGTCATCCACTTGAGGGAAATTTGCTACTGTCCTACAAACCTGTGCATTTGCAGGCCCAACAACGTCTACAAGAAGAAGGTTGTGTAGTAGACATCACTAATCAACGGGTTGTGGAGATGCCCATCAATTGATGTCAATGTGAGGAGTAGGGATTGCCATGCAACGGATGCACTAAGAGCTATAAATGTATGAAAGCTCAACAAAAGAAACTAAGTGGGTGTGCATCCAACTTGCTTGCTCATGAAGACCTAGGGCATTTGAGGAAGCCCATCGTTGGAATATACAAGCCAAGTTCTATAATGAAAATTCCCACTAGTATATGAAAGTGACAACATAAGAGACTCTCTATATGAAGAACATAGTGCTACTTTGAAGCACAAATGTGGAAAAAGGATAGTAACATTGCCCCTTTTCTTTTCTCTTTTTTTCCTTTTTTTCTTTTTTTTCTTTTTTTTCGGTGGGCTTCTTTGGCCCCCCTTTTTTATTTAGGCTTCTTTGGCCTTTCCTTTTTTTCTTTTTTTCTTTTTTCTTTTTTTTCATGGGGCAATGCTCTATAATGATGATCATCACACTTTTATTTACTTACAACTCAAAATTACAACTCGATACTAGAACAAAGATATGACTCTATATGAACGCTTCCAGCGGTGTACCAGGATGTGCAATGATCTAGCATAGCTATGACATCAAAAAACGAACAAGCCATGAAAAGGTATATTCGATATACATGTAATTGATGTGTACCTTACCAGTACTCGTAGTAACTCCTGGGTCTTTGATACTGGTGCCGCTGCTCATATTTGTAACTCATAGCAGGGGCTGCGGAATAAGCGGAGACTGGCAAAGGACGAGGTGACGATGCGCGTCGGGAATGGTTCCAAAGTCGATGTGATCGCCGTCGGCACGCTACCTCTACATTTACCCACGGGATTAGTTTTGAACCTTAATAATTGTTATTTAGTGCCAAGTTTGAGCATGAACATTGTATCTGGATCTCGTTTAATACGAGATGGCTACTCATTTAAGTCTGAGAATAATGGTTGTTCGATTTATATGAGAGATATGTTTTATGGTCATGCTCCGATGGTCAATGGTTTATTCTTAATGAATCTCGAGCGTAATACTACACATATTCATAGAGTGAATACCAAAAGATGTAAAGTTGATAACGATAGTCCCACATACTTGTGGCACTGCCGCCTTGGTCACATTGGTGTCAAGCGCATGAAGAAGCTCCATGCTGATGGACTTTTAGAGTCTCTCGATTATGAATCATTTGACACATGCGAACCATGCCTCATGGGCAAGATGACCAAGACTCCGTTCTCCGGAACAATGGAGCGAGCAACCAACTTGTTGGAAATCATACATACCGATGTGTGCGGTCCAATGAGTGTTGAGGCTCGCGGAGGATATCGTTATGTTCTCACTCTCACTGATGACTTGAGTAGATATGGGTATGTCTACTTAATGAAACACAAGTCTGAGACCTTTGAAAAGTTCAAGGAATTTCAGAATGAGGTAGAGAATCAACGTGACCGAAAGATAAAATTCCTACGATCAGATCGTGGAGGAGAATACTTAAGTCACGAATTTGGTACACACTTAAAGAAATGTGGAATCGTTTCACAACTCACGCCGCCTGGAACACCTCAGCGTAACGGTGTGTCCGAACGTCGTAATCGCACTCTATTAGATATGGTGCGGTCTATGATGTCTCTTACCGATTTGCCGCTATCATTTTGGGGATACGCTCTAGAGACAGCTACATTCACTTTAAATAGGGCACCTTCTAAATCCGTTCAGACGACACCGTATGAATTGTGGTTTGGGAAGAAACCTAAGCTGTCGTTTCTAAAAGTTTGGGGATGCGATGCTTATGTCAAGAAACTTCAACCCGAAAAGCTCGAACCCAAGTCGGAAAAATGCGTCTTCATAGGATACCCTAAAGAAACCATTGGGTATACCTTCTACTTAAGATCCGAGGGCAAGATCTTTGTTGCCAAAAACGGATCCTTTCTGGAAAAAGAGTCTCTCTCGAAAGAAGTAAGTGGGAGGAAAGTAGAACTCGATGAAGTACTACCTCTTGAACGGGAAAGTAGTGCAGCTCAAGAAAATGTTCCTGTGATGCCTACACCAACTGAAGAGGAAAATAATGATGATGATCAAGGTACTTCGGATCAAGTTGCTACTGAACTTCGTAGGTCTACAAGGACACGTTCCGCACCAGAGTGGTACGGCAACCCTGTCCTGGAAATCATGTTGTTAGACAACAATGAACCTTCGAACTATGAAGAAGCGATGGCGGGCCCAGATTCCAACAAATGGCTAGAAGCCATGAAATCCGAGATAGAATCCATGTATGAAAACAAAGTATGGACTTTGACTGACTTGCCCGATGATCGGCGAGCGATAGAAAACAAATGGATCTTTAAGAAGAAGACGGACGCGGATGGTAATGTTACCATCTATAAAGCTCGACTTGTCGCTAAGTTCAAGGGATTGACTACGATGAGACTTTCTCTCCCGTAGCGAAGCTTAAGTCGGTCCGAATCATGTTAGCAATTGCCGCATACTATGATTATGAGATATGGCATATGGACGTCAAAACGGCATTCCTTAACGGTTATCTTAAGGAAGAACTGTATATGATGCAGCCGGAAGGTTTTGTCGATCCTAAGAACGCTAACAAAGTATGCAAGCTCCAGCGATCCATTTATGGGCTGGTGCAAGCATCTCGGAGTTGGAACATTCGCTTTGATGAGATGATCAAAGCGTTTGGGTTTATGCAGACTTATGGAGAAGCCTGTGTTTACAAGAAAGTGAGTGGGAGCTCTGTAGCATTTCTCATATTATATGTAGATGACATACTTTTGATGGGAAATGATATAGAATTCTTGGACATCATTAAGGCCTACTTGAATAAGTGTTTTTCAATGAAGGACCTTGGAGAAGCTGCTTACATATTAGGCATCAAGATCTATAGAAATAGATCGAGATGCCTCATAGGTCTTTCACAAAGCACATACCTTGATAAAATTTTGAAGAAGTTCAAAATGGATCAGTCCAAGAAGGGGTTCTTGCCTGTATTGCAAGGTGTGAGATTGAGCTCGGCTCAATGCCCGACCACGGCAAAAGATATAGAAGAGATGAGTGTCATCCCCTATGCTTCAGCCATAGGATCTATTATGTATGCCATGCTGTGTACCAGACCTGATGTAAACCTTGCCGTAAGTTTGGTAGGAAGGTACCAAAGTAACCCCGGCAAGGAACACTGGACAGCGGTCAAGAATATCCTGAAGTACCTGAAAAGGACAAAGGACATGTTTTTCGTTTATGGAGGTGACGAAGAGCTTGTCGTAAAGGGTTACGTCGACGCTAGCTTTGACACGGATCTGGATGACTCTAAGTCACAAACCGGATACATGTATATGTTGAATGGTGGAGCAGTAAGCTGGTGCAGCTGCAAGCAGAGGGTGGTGGCGGGATCTACATGTGAAGCGGAGTACATGGCAGCCTCGGAGGCAGCGCATGAAGCTATTTGGGTGAAGGAGTTCATCACCGACCTAGGAGTCATACCCAATGCGTCGGGGCCGATCAAACTTTTCTGTGACAATACTGGAGCTATTGCCCTTGCGAAGGAGCCCAGATTTCACAAGAAGACCAGGCACATCAAGCGTCGTTTCAACTCCATCCATGAGAATGTTCAAGATGGAGACATAGAAATTTGCAAAGTACATACGGATCTGAGTGTCGCAGATCCGTTGACTAAACCTCTCTCGCGAGCGAAACATGATCAACACCAGAACTCTATGGGTGTTCGATTCATCACAATGTAACTAGATTATTGACTCTAGTGCAAGTGGGAGACTGTTGGAAATATGCCCTAGAGTCAATAATAAAAGTGTTATTATTATATTTCTTTGTTCATGATAATAGTCTTTTATTCATGCTATAACTGTATTATCCGGAAATCGTAATACACGTGTGAATACATAGACCACAATATGTCCCTAGTAAGCCTCTAGTTGACTAGCTTGTTGTGATCAATAGATAGTCATGGTTTCCTGGCTATGGACATTGGATGTCGTTGATAACGGGATCACATCATTAGGAGAATGATGTGATGGACAAGACCCAATCCTAAGCATAGCACAAAGGTCGGTTAGTTCGTTTGCTAGAGCTTTTCCAATGTCAAGTATCTCTTCCTTAGACCATGAGATCGTGTAACTCCCGGATACCGTAGGAGTGCTTTGGGTGTACCAAACGTCACAACGTAACTGGGTGACTATAAAGGTGCATTACAGGTATCTCCGAAAGTGTCTGTTGGGTTGACACGGATCGAGACTGGGATTTGTCACTCCGTACGACGGAGAGGTATCTCTGGGCCCACTCGGTAATGCATCATCACAATGAGCTCAAAGTGACCAAGTGTTTGATCACGGGATCATGCATTGCGGTACGAGTAAAGTGACTTGCCGGTAACGAGACTGAACGAGGTATTGGGATACCGACGATCGAGTCTCGGGCATGTAATGTACCGATTGACAAAGGGAATTGCATACGGGGTTTGATCGAATCCTCGACATCGTGGTTCATCCGATGACAACATCGAGGAGCATGTGGGAGCCAACATGGGTATCCAGATCCCGCTGTTGATTATTGACCTAAGGTCGTCTCGGTCATGTCTGCATGTCTCCTGAACCCGTAGGGTCTACACACTTAAGGTTCGGTGACGCTAGGGTTATCAGGAAGACAAGTATGTGATTACCGAATGTTGTTCGGAGTCCCGGATGAGATCCCGGACGTCACGAGGAGTTCCGGAATGCTCCGTAGGTAAAGATTTATATAAGGAAAGTGGTTAAACGGACACCGGAAAGTTTCGGTGGCATACCGGTATTGTACCGGGGCCACCGGAAGGGTTCCGGGGGTCCACCGGGTGGGGCCACCCCTCCCAGGGGGGCCACATGGGCTGTGTGGGAGAGGGAGCCAGCCCCTAGTGGGCTGGGCGCGCCTCCCCACCTAGGCCCATGCGGCTAGGGCAAGGGGAGGTGAAACCCTAAAGGGGCGCCCCCTTAGCTTGGGGGGCAAGCCACCCCTTTTCCCTCTCCCTTTAGCCGCCGCACCCCTCTAGGGTTTCCCCTAGAGGGTAGGCCCCTTGCCCCTCTCCTCCTATATATAGATGGGTGAGGGGAGGGCTGCTACAACACAAGCCAAGGCGCAGCCCCTCCCCTCCCCAACACCTCTCCTCCTCCGTACGTGCTTGGCGAAGCCCTGTCGGAGTACTGCTGCACCAACAACACCACGCCGTCGTGCTGCCGTTGGAGCTGCCTTCCTCAACCTCTCCTTCCTCCTTGCTGGATCAAGACGGAGGAGACGTCGCCCGTACTGTACGTGTGTTGAACACGGAGGTGCTGTCCTTTCAGTACTTGGTCGTCGGTGATCCGAATCACGGCGAGTACGACTCCCTCATCACCATCCCCTTGAAAGCTTCCGCACTCGATCTACAAGTGGTATGTAGATGCAAACTCTCTCCCTTGACTCGTTGCTTAGATGAACTCATAGATGGATCTTGGTGAAACCGTAGGAAATTTTTTAATTTTCTGCAACGTTCCCCAACAGTTTGCACCAACTCTCGAGGTGAGAAAGGGCAATGCACGGTACCGAAGAGGCTAGCAATGATGGAAAGATAAAAGTGCGTATAATCCATGGACTCACATTAGTCATAAAGAACTCATATACTTATTGCAAAAGTTTATTAGCCCTCGAAGCAAAGTACTACTATGCATACCCCCAGGGGGATAGATTGGTAGGAAAAGACCATCGCTCGTCCTCGACTGCCACTCATAAGGAAGACAATCAAAGAAACACCCCATGCTTCAAATTTGTCACACAACGGTTACCATACGTGCATGCTACGGGACTTGCAAACCTCACACAAGTGTCTCTACAATCCACAACCACCCACTAGCATGACTCTAATATCACCATCTTTACATCGCAAAACTATTGCAAGGAATCAAACATATCATATTCAGCGATCTACAAGTTTATGTAGGATTTTGTGACTAACCATGTGATTGGCCAATACCTGTCATCTCTCTAAATAGATATAAGTGAAGCAAGAGAGTTTAATTCCTTCTACAAAAGATATGCCCACGCTCCAACAAATATAAGTGAAGCAAAAGAGCATTCTATAAATGACGGTTTTCTATGTGAAGAGAAACAGGCAATCCAAACTTCAAATGATATAAGTGAAGCACATGAATAATTCTATAAAGCCATACTCAAAATATTTAAGTGAAGTGCAATGAGCATTCTATAAATCAACCAAGGACTATCTCATACCAGCATGGTGCATAAAAGAAAAATGAAAACTAAATGCAAAAGACGCTCCAAGACTTGCACATAAGGCATGAACAAAACGAATACAAAAACATACCGATACTTGTTGAAGAAAGAGGGGATGCCTTCCGGGGCATCCCCAAGCTTAGACGCTTGAGTCTCCTTGAATATTTACTTGGGGCGCCTCGGGCATCCCCAAGCTTGAGCTCTTGCCTCTCTTCCTTTTCCTCATATTGAAACCTCCTCGTTTAGACACTTCATCCACACAAAACTTCAACAGAAAACTCGGTAAGACCCGTTAGTATAATAAAGCAAATCACCACTCTAAGTACTGTTGAAAACCAATTCATATTTTGTTTTTGCATTGTGTCTACTGTAATATAACTTTTTCACGGCTTAATCCACTAATATAAATTGATAGTTTCATCAAAACAAGCAAACTATGCATCAAAAACAGAATCTGTCAAAAACAGAACAGTCTGTAGCAATCTGAACATTCACCAAACTCCTGTTACCCCAAAAATTCTACAAAAATTAGGAAAACTAAACAATTTGTACATAAATAGAGTGCAAAAAGAATCAGAACCAATTGACGTTCTAGTTAAAAATGTAAAAACTCGCACTACAGCCAAAGTTTCTGTCCTGCACCGTACAAACCAACAAGCATTGTAAACATCCTAAAGGCAAACCTTGGCACATTATTTTTTATAATACAATGGAATTGTACAAGGGGATAATTATTTTTTATTAAAAAATTTTGTAACCAAGATTCACAAAGTTTCCGTGAGCATGAACAAAGTTCAAGGCTAGCTCCCACTTCAACAATGTTTGTCTTTCTCACTTTCACTTTCCTTTTTGAAAAGTTTTTAGGTTCCCCTCTTTATTTTTTTGGTTTTTAAACTATCACACAACAGAAATAAATGACTCTCTAAAACTTCCGGGTTGTCTCCCTGGCAGCGCTTTCTTTAAAGCCATTAAGCTAGGCATTTAGTGCTCAAGTAGTGAATCCACCCGGATCCCAAGGTATATCAAAACCAATTTTAATTAACAATGATTTGTAATTTAGTAGTGAGCACAAAGTAACATATATCATGCAACAACGAAGTATAACTCTCTTCCTATGCATCGGCGTGTCATAAAAGAACAATTCATGCACACATAGTAAAGGCCAATGCATAGTATAAGCAGTTTCTTGCAATTTCATAGTATGGGAAACATAGAGAGGTGGAGAAATAGTTCCTCTCTCATAATAATTTCAAGTAGGAGCAGAAAGCACATGCATATTACATTCATCAAAATCATCATGTGCAATCGTAAAAGGCAACCCATCAATATAATCCTTAATAAGCACAAACCTCTCCGATATAGTGTAGTCAGGAGAATTCAAAAAGATAATAGGACTATCATGCGTGGGTGCAATAGCAACAATTTCATGTTTAACATAAGGAACTATAGCTAGTTCATCTCCATAGGCATAATTCATATTGGCATCTTGGCCACAAGCATCATCAAAAAGGGATATTTCAAACAAATTCAAGGGATCATAGCAATCATCCTTCGGTAAGCACGAAGGGGAATTAAACAATGTATGAGTTGAAGAGTTACACTCATTAGAAGGTGGGCACGGGTAGCTAATCCGCTCTTCCTCCTTTTGTTCTTTGCTCTCCTCATCATCTTTTTCATCAAATGAGCTCACAGTTTTATCAATTTCTTCTTCCATAGCTTCCTGCAAAATATTAGTCTCTTCTTGGACAGCGGGGTAGGCCTCAATATATAGTTTAACATGGGCATTAGAAGCATAATTATCATAGCAATATTCAAGTATGGCAAAATTTTCAGATTTGTAGAGAGTAGCATCATACTTTTCAATCAAAGAAGCAATTTCAAAAGCACCCTTAAAAGCAACAAATTCTTCAATTTGTTGAACATCATAGTAATTATAAACACCCTTAGCATATGAAGATATGATTCCATTATCGCTAAACAAGCATTGGTAGGGAAGGTGTTTCTTAGGGTTTTCAGAACAACAAGTAACATCATATAATTCACGTAAAGTCCAAGCATAGCATTGCAAATGTTGAATTTGATCCCATAATAGTTTCCCTTTTTCAGATATACGGTGTATCACATAACAAGCATGCTCATCAAAGGATTTGCCCTCAACTAAGCTAGTTGGGGTTTCAGCATGAGCACAAAGGGATCGAAGATGATCCAAGTAAAAGGCTTCAATAGTGTGATAGATTTTGAGTGGTTCTTCAACCATTCGTGCAGTAGGTACAACTAAGTTTTTTGGTATTTTACGTTTCCTACCCAAAACTAAAGATAGAAAACAACTAAGAACATCAAATAAATATTACTTAGTGATAAAGCAAACAAGCACACACAAGAATATTCACCCCACGCTATGACTCCCCGGCAACGGCGCCAGAAAAAGGTCTTGATGACCCACAAGTATACGGGATAGTTGTAGCCTCTTTCGATAAGTAAGAGTGTCGAACCCAACGAGGAGCTAAACGTAGAACAAATACTCTCTCAAGTCCTATCAGCCACGGATACGACTCTACGCATGCTTGATGTTTGCTTTACCTAGAACAAGTATGAAACTAGAAGTACTTTGTAGGTGTGATAGGATAGGTTTGCAAGATAATAAAGAGCACAAATAAAGATGCAATAAAGTAAATATAGAGATTGTGGAAAAGTGGTGGTAGGAGTAGTGGAATTGTCCCTAAGCAATTGACTACGTTACTAAACCGATAGCAAGTTTTATGTGGGAGAGGCATAAGCTAACATACTTTCTCTACTGGGATCATATGCACTTATGATTGGAACTCTAGCAAGCGTCCGCAACTACTAAAGATTCATTAAGGTAAAACCCAACCATAGCATTAAAGCATCAAGTCCCCTTTTATCCCATACGCAACAATCCCCTTACTCGGGTTTGTGTTTCAGTCACTCACGCAACCCACTATAAGCGAATCATGAACGTATTGCAACACCCTACAGCGGGAATCCCTCACGCTTGCGCGACACAGAGGGCACAATAGGACAGCAACATAACCACAAGCAAATTAAATAAATCATAGCAATTCATCAACCACAAATAGGACAAGGAAAATCTACTCAGACATCCACTACTAGGGAAAAGGCTAGCAGCAGCGCGGGTTTTAGATGTATCAGTAGCGCGGGGATCGGCGCTATTAATAAGGCGCTACAGCTAACAGATAGCAGTAGCGCGTGCTCACCGGCGCTACTGCTACACAAGTGTAGCAGCAGCGCTGTTAGCAGAAGCTCGCTACTGCTATTAGCTCTAGCGCACTTTGCATCGACGCGCTACCGCTATTGTGGCGCTGCTGCTAACTTTTATACACTCGCTACTGCTAATTTAAGTAGGTTTTTTTGTTTTTTTGGCATATTTTTTTTGTATTTGAATAGGCTTTATAGATGAATCTTTAGCACATAGAAATGTCATCATGATACACATACAAACGCCTGCGAGACCACAAATGTAATCATAGCATGTACATACAAATAGTCTCATCATAATCATCATCCAACACAAAGTGATATCTTGTCATCATCTTGAAAATAGCGATACATGCAAGTCTCGAATACTTGCAACTACAACAACGTCATCCATCTAAACAAAGGTATACGCAAGAAGTGCTATCACTATGAGTGAGAGCGGAACTATGCAGTACATGAGGTGGCGTTACGAGTCCTCTCTCGCGCTAGCGTGAACCTCAAGTAACTAGCTTCTCCTTCTTGTCTGCTTTTGAAGCCTTTATGGCTAGCGCCCGTGAACCCATTCACTTGCGCCTGACACTCATGCCACTCGTTGTACACCCTCGGAACCTTCCCTTTGTATACGACATAGCAATTCCATCTCGCCATCAAGAAACTAGGTCCCTGTTAGAGATGCATGTTCATGAAGAGGAAGTACAATCATATATATGCAACAAAATATACTAGAGCAACACCGAAAAAGAAAGGGTTAGCAACTAGATGCAACATACAGTATGCAAATTAATTAACTAGAGGTACGCAGGTAATCGTACGCAAACTAACAAAGTAGCGTTATGCAAGTTCGGCAGGGACCGTGGACATCACAAAGTTTCATCGCTACAAAAAGTATACAAGTTCAACCGACACATATCATCATCATCGGCTTCATAAATCACTAGAAGTTCCATCCTTCCATATCATCGAGGACGAACCCTAGCTTCTTGAACGGCGTGAGGTCTAGATGTTGCATGCCTATGCGAGTTCGGACGTCAGCTCACGATATAGGGCCGTGGTGGAACATCCCCTTCTCATCGACGACTTCTTTCATGATGATCGTCGCAATGTCGCTTTGGATGCGAAAGAAGTCATCTCTAAGTTTATAATCCGCTTCTCCATGAGATTCTAGCCACTTGTGGATACGATCATCATTTCTGCTATTAATGTGAAGCTTTTGGTGATCCGTGTTGAACTGAATCATGAGATGGACGATGTAGAATCCATCCTTCTTGCTTGGTTTTGGGACATGGATGCAGGAGAAGTTAGTTTTATGCGCGAAATCCGTCTTCTTGTTCCTTTGTTTCTTGATCTGCACGTGGCCACCTCTAAAGCTGAAGCCTTGGAGAGCATCATCTAGAATATTCATTATGTGGGTGTAGTCTTTTTTCTCGTAGTCTCTGGAAGGGTCAAAATACACGGCGTGGGAGACTTGTGGGTAAAGAATGACAAGGACGGCGCGCCCGTTGCTGCAGGGAAAAGACACCTCAAATTATTCCCCATATGAGAGAGAAGGAATGATTGAAATGTATGAAAGGGTTGTCCGGAACTGACTTACTTTGGATGATAAGGCACGAGGACAATTTCCCGGTCCTTATTCTGTACCATGAAGTTTTGGAGGTACTCCCTAGCAGTTTCACGCTCAAAGTCGCCAAGACTCAAGAAAGACTCGTGCATGTAGTACGGATCCGCCACACAGATTTGCGAGACTTCTTCACTCTTCATGACGGAGCTCATATGTAGCGCAAAAGGCGGACAATAGTAAAATCAAGCCACCTTGTTAGAAACATCTCAAAGATATGGTCAAACCGCAGGAAGAACACCTCCGCGGGCCGTGTGTCGATGTAGCACTTCCCCTCAGGCACACGAGCCGCGTATGTCGGATATCCTGGATCCTTTGAGGCTAGTAGGCTTTTCTCAGTCGACAACACATGGTCGTGCAGTCTCCTGAGATCCCCTGATAGTGCCTCCAGCGGTTTCGGCGGTAGCATCGGCTCGCCCGTGAGATGGAATATGACCACACTTTTCATGGGTACACGCTCTTCAGAATGCATCGTCTGGCTGCTATGTGCTCTGTCTTGTTTGGAGGCAGTTACCTTCCCCGATCTCTTCCTCTCCTTTTTCTTGGGCACACCTTCCAGACCCTTCCTTAACCCCTGCCCCAGTGTTCCCGGGCTAAGTACTGTATGACCCTCGCGCCCGGCTAGTTGAGCCTGTGTTGAGGCGGCATCTTCAGGCGTGTCCTGTGAGGATTTCATGAAGAGAGACTTTTTGCAATCCATGGTACGACCCTGCCCGGGCATATCATCCATATCCTCATTAGCAAGCTGGTAGCCCGATTCGTCATATGTTGACTCATCATATCTATGTCACAGTCATACGTGTTTGTATTGAGGAAATCCATAGGGTCGACCTCCATCTCATCATCCATTCTCTGTTCTACAGGAGAAATTACATCAGCCAATACTATTGCACCCCCTTCATCATGTCGTCCGCCGCTCTCACCCGGCACTACAGGAGCTGGTAATTGCGTAGGCGGGGTGGTGGTCTTCACACATGCTTGTTGATCTGTGGTAGTTATTGGCGTGCTCTCGGCCGGCTCCAGACAAATAAGATTCTTCGGCCATAGCAGCACCCAATTCTTGCAGCTTCCAATCCGCGGCGGGGTCTCGTCATCCGCTCCCACATGCTGTACTCGAGGAGGCAAATCCTCGTGCCCCAATTTCACACTGGTCAAGCTAACCCTGAAGTGCCCAGCGGGGATCGGCTGGTTGTGGAACGTGCGTTGAGAGGGGTCCATTATCATCCCCTTTCTCACGTCCACCTTCTGGCCTTTGATCAAGTAGAGTATGGTGCACAGGGTTTCTTTCGCCTGCAAACACATATGTCTGTGGTGTAAAACAACCGAAAG
>NC_041385.1:732463373-732465425 GCF_002162155.2 Triticum dicoccoides
CCAAAGATGAAGGCCCACCTAGCACGCCTGAGACTGAGGACAGGCTGCTATGAGCGGGAGCGGCTGCGAGAGGAGGTCAGGTTGTGTGAGCAAGTGATGGTGCGATGGTGTTGTTGTTCATGGAGTTGCTCCCGACGAAACTGGGCATCGGGAAATCATGTACCGTCTTGTCTGGATTTTCCTTCGCCCAGTTGATGATAACTGGAACCAAGTTAGTAGCGAAATCATTTCTGTAGGCAGTTACAGCTGCATTGACTGCCTGCTGTAGCAACTCATATTTGTCCTCGGCTGCTTTTTTCGCGTCCTCAACTGCTTTTTTCTTGAACGCAAGCTTCACCTTCGCGTTGATGTCCGCCTGACTAAACTTCTTTTTCAGCTTCTTGGCCTCCGAGCCCTCGTTGTAAAACACCTTCCACGTGGCGCCGTCTCCAGCGCCGTGCACACGACCATATTGTGGCCACTGATCCAAAGGGAGTCCCTTAAGTTCGTTCAAGGCCCGGTTGAGAGGGGTGTCCCACTTGGGCCTCATCGGAGAAGTAGGGCTTTCGGCTGCAAGCTGGTGTTACTTCTCCAGTAGTCTAATCAATTTCCTCGTGATCTTGTCCGTGTAGAAAACCTTTTTCTCCTTGTCCCACTTGTAGCGGGCCCTGATGAAGTCATGCTCCAAGGGGTTGGTGAACTTAGCGAAGGGGTCTGGGAGACCCGCGGCTTCACGTTCCGCATCATCCTTATCCCATATGGGCCTTTTTACCGAGGTAGCCACGGCTTCTGAGGCGATGCTTCCCCGTGTTCCTTTGCTGAAGGCTCTTGAATTTCGCAGCCTTAGCCTTGGCTGCCTCGGTAGTGCAAGTGTCATTGAACTTTTCGAACTCCTCTTCCGTAAGTGTCGGATTTTCCTCCAGAATCTTGGACAGGGGTTCATCAGCCTCAATAGCTCGTTTCACCCTCCCTTTCCAGGAGGCCAAATCATTGCTGAACATGCCCATGGCGTGATTGTTAATCTTTTTCATCTTTGGATCATCCCACGGTTGTTCTATGTTATCATCCCGGTCGGGGAACTTGAATCTCTTGTGCAACTTCGTTAGTAGAAACTGCGTCAAATGTTCTTTACTCCTTAAGTCATCGTCGTTGATGCTCGCGCATTACTGTAGGATGCATCCTACTTGGTTCCCATAGCACTTGCGAGGTTCTTCCGGCTCTAATGGCTCAAACTTGCCAGGTGCCATCTTTGTGATCACAAGTCGTCCAATCCCTAGTTTGTTAGGTTTTCGTATCCTCTGCTTCTTAAGCTTCCTCTTTTCGATAGCGGCATCGGGGCCGGTACCTTCCTTGTTGGTACCTTCCCCGTCGGTACCTTCCCCACCGGTCTCGGTGCCGCCATCGGTTCCAGCGCTGTCGGTGTCGATGTCGGCATCAATACCATCATCGAGGCCGACCTGCAAACCTTGCTTAGTAGTCAAATAGTCAAGGTACTCTTGTTCACCCTCATAATCCATCTCGTCTGCATCTTGGTCAGAAGGCCCAGTTTCTTCGTTGTTCGACATGTTTCCTATGATTAAGTGTCCTCATTTATTTCTAAAAGTATGAATAAATGAGAAATGACATAAAAATAAATCTATGTGCCAGCACTCGATATGCCAACTATGTAGCACAAAATCATGCCTTTATTCACGGGAAATTTCGGCATGACCTTTGCTAAAAAATGGACATATCGAGGGCCTGAAATTCACCAGAACAGAAATGAATCAACATTCCGGCATAACATAGGCCACTCGGATCATTTTCCAAACATGACATGTCCAAAACATGACATATGCACATATCACATGTCCAGTTCAAATTTTGAAACCTAGCTAAATTCATAACTAAATAGATAACCTAATTAACATACTGCCCTAACTAAAACCTAAGTAAATTAACCGAAGAACCCTAGCAGAGAGAGAGGGGGGGATTTACAGAGGGTGCAGGGCGAGGAGGCAGGCCCGACGACGGCCGGGAGGGGAGAGGAGGGAGGCGAGGGCCGAAGGGTCGGGGGCGAGCGCTCCGGGGTCG
>NC_041385.1:732465896-732494021 GCF_002162155.2 Triticum dicoccoides
TTGGGGGCTAGCGCCGGCGCCGGAGTCGGGGGCGAGCGCTGGGGCCGGGTCAGGCGCGGCGGTGCGACGGGGGAGAGTGGGGATTTGGGGGGGGGGGAAGGTGGGATGAAGCCGGGTGGGTGAGAATTTTGGGTTAAGTGGACATAGCAGTAGCGCATTTGTACAAAACGCGCTGCTACTACCTTCAATAGCTGTAGCGCTTTATATGAAATTCGCTTCTACTAACTTCAGTATCTGTAGCGGTTTAGGCAAAACGCGCTGCTACTACCTTCGCTACTGCCAGTTCTCCTTTTTCTTTTCCTTTATTTTATCCCACTTTTATTTCCCGAGGGTAGTGAACGAAGGGAGGGCGATATATATTGCATCATTTGACGGTTAAATATGTATGCAAAATAGGAACATATATATTACACATCATTGGACCCATGCATAATAATGGCTAAGTGTGTATACAAAATAGGAACATATATATTACATCATTTGACCGATAACATAAGTTTCCTCAGTGCTGACGCGTTTTCGTTTTTGATTCAGCTTCTTTCCCTTCTTGTTCGTCGAAGAATAATTGATCCCCTCATTGTGACTTTGACTTTTCCATGGAGTACGATTTTTCTTAGGTAATGTAGTATTGATTCTTCTTTTGACGTATACTTTATCATCATCGTCATCTTCCCTCATTGGGTTGCCGTACTGATCATAGTCTTCCTCATTGGCGACTGCATCCATTCCAATGATGTTCCTTTTGCCTCTCCACACGACAACACGGCTGGGATTGCGCGGGTCAGTTATGAAGAAGCATTGTGTCACGTGCTTAGCGTGTACCCATGGCTCGTTTTTTGCGATAGCGTTCACGGTAGCGCTCTTGGCGTCGGGTACAGTCATGGTAGTGAAAATCCGGCTTTCTCTTTCAACATTCTTAGCCCATCTGACACGAAACATCGTCGTGTTGTGCAGTCCAGAGTAGTCAAGCTCCCAGATCTCCTTGACCCTTCCATAAAATCGTTCAGTTGCCCCGTTGTCGCTGTTGGTCATGCCTTCCATCGTCACCCCTGAGTTCTGATCATCACTGTCCATATCTTTGGCCTCCGTGTAGAACGTGTATCCATTGATATCATATGCCTGATAGGTTACGAGGTTGGGCGAGGGGCCATGTGCTAAGGCGTATATGAGCAATCCGTCCTTAGAGCCCTCCTCCGGGGGATTAGCAATAATATGCTCTTTGAACCAATGCAGGAAAGTGGAGTTGTGCTCTCTAGTAACTTCGGTGTCCGTCCTGCATACCCCCCGGTCATGATACTTCTCTGTGATAATTTCTTTGTGCAGTGCCACGAAAGGATCTACCTCGTCTAGGTGTTGTAGCACTACCAAGTTTGCTCTGTCAAAGTCGCTGAGTCGATCTGAGTATGCCACGTGCAGTTCCCTGCGACCATTGCAGTGACCATCTCCTTCGAGCCTCCCATCGTGCTTGTTAACCGGGAAACCAACACTAACACCAGACGGCTGGTCTGCGCCATATAGAAAATTCTCATAGAAAGAGATGCACTCTTGTGCCAAATAGCCCTGGACGATGCTTCCATCCGGACGGGACATGTTACGAATGAATCCTTTGATGATCCCATTCATCCTCTCAAACGGCATCATGTTGTGCAGGAATGACGGCCCCAGGTCTATTATGTCATCCACAATATGGACACATAGATGCACCATCACGTCAAAGAACGCGGGCGGGAAGTACATCTCAAGCTCATTCAGTATCACAACGATCTCTTCCTGTAGCCTTTGGAGCTGCTTCACACTGATCGATTTTCGAGAGATGACGTCAAAAAAGTTGCAGAGACCAATAAGCGTGTCACGGACGTGCTTGTCCATTATCCCTCTAAGGGCAACAGGTAGTATCTGCATCATCATCACATGACAGTCATGATACTTCATCCCGCTGAACCTTTTCTTGTCCGTGTCTAGATATCTGCTTATCTTGCCACATTAACCGGAACTAACTTTGACTCCGGTAAGGCACTTAAAGAAGGCATTGATCTCAGCCTGACTTAAGGAGAAGCAAGAAGGGGGCAATAATCCTCTTTCTTTATTTTCTTGCCCTTCTTCTCCCGTGCCTCTGTCTCTGTCTCTGTCTCGTCTAAAATTTTACGGGGCAGCATGTGCAAATCTTCCCTGATTTTCAAATCTTGCAAGTCTTTTCTTGCCTTCGGCCCATCCTTGGTCTTATCCGACATGTTCATCAGTGTTGCGAGCAAGCTCTCAAGGACATTCTTACAGATATGCATTTGATCAAGGCAATGAGGTGTATCGAGTTTGTGCCAGTACTCCAAGTCCCAGAACACAGACCTCGTCTTCCATACCTTCAGCAGCGGCTCCGGCGCCTTTCTCATCGTCTTTCCCGGCGCGGGGCACTCCTTCCAGTTTTTCAACGGCTCATCGATTTCGGCACCGCTCCGCTTACGTGGAGGTCCTCGATGCTCAGCGTGACCATTGAATAGATCTACACGGTTTCTCCACGGGTCGTCCTGTTCAAGCCATCTTCGATGCCCCATGTACACGATTTTCCCAGACCCGCCATCTTTCCTTGACGTTAGCTGCTGAGACGTCGTATCATCCATGCATCGCGTGCATCCGCAATATCCATGGCACACCTGGCCTGCCACATATCCGTAACCGAGATAGTCCTGCACTGTCGTGATCAACGCGGCTCTCATGTTGAAACACTCACCTTTGCTGGCGTCCCATGTCTTGGCCGGTGTTTTCCATAACGTGTCTAACTCCTCTTGAAGTAGCCCCAGATACAAATTAATATTATTTCCTGGTTGTTTCGGCCCTTGAATAAGCATGCTCATGTGAATGTACTTCAATTTCATGCACAACCAGGGGGGAGGTTGTATATCCATACAAACACGGGCCATGTGCTATGGTTGGTGTTCTGGTTGCCAAACGGATTCATGCCATCGGTACACGCGCCGAGCACGATGTTCCTTGCATCACATTCAAAATACCGATAGAAGTTGTTCAACGCTCTCCACTGGCTTCCATCCTTCACGTGTCTCAGCTTCGGATCATCTCCATCGTCGGGCTTCTTCCTCTCCGCGTGCCAGCGCATTAGCTTTGCTTCCTTGGTATCTACAAAATACCTCTGGAGACGGGGAGTGATCGGTAGGTACCATACAACTTTCTGGGGACATTTCTTCCCGGCCTTCTTGTATCGAGAAGCATTGCACACCGGACAGCTTGTTTTTTCCGCGTGCTCCTTCCGATAAATTATGCAATCGTTGATGCATGCATGGTATCTAACGTGTGGCAGATCAAGAGGGCACACGATCTTCTTGGCCTCATCAACACTAGTAGGACATAGATTACCCGCGGGAAGAACATCCTTTAGGTACTTGAGATGCTCATCGAGGGTAGTGTCGGTCCATTTGTTTTTAGCCTTCGTCTTCATGAGTTGGAGCGTGAAACTCAAGCGGGTCACCTCAGGATTGCAACCATCATACAATGGAGTGTTTGAGTCTACCACCAGTTGCTCCAGCTTAGCCTCCTCTCTAGAAGCAGCTCTCTCAGTACTCGTCTCCTTGCGAAGCAATGCTTGAACATGAGGGTCCCTCACGATTGAACTTAGTACCGACGAACTCTGCTGCGTGGAGTCCATGTCGTTCTCTCCGCTGTCATGTCCGGCCCCTTCTCCTCCTCTATGTCCGGCCTCTTCTCCGCCGCCATGTCCGGCCTCTTCCCCACCGCCATTACCGATCATCTCTTCATCTTGCCCCGTGTCATCATTGCCTGCCCCGTCGGCATCCTCAACATCGTCATCCTCATCTTCAATTATCCATCGAGTACAGCCATCCATGAAACCAGTCATGAGCAGGTGCGCTTCGACACGACCATTGTCATGGGGGTCGAGCCAAACTATTCCTTTGCATTTTTGACATGGACATAACACCTCTGTCCAGTTATTTCCTTTCATGTCCTGCACCGCCGACTGCAACCACCTGTCCACCATCGTTCCACTGACCATCGTCAACTCTGCACGGTAATAATAAACAAATTGATTATAAAAATGCATGCATGCATCAAAGTCATACAAAAATTTGGCATGACCTTCCCTAAAAATAGGACATATATGGATCTAGAGTTTGCCCGGAATTTGCCGAAACGGAAATAAATCGACATTTCGGCAAAACATAGGCAACTCAAAAGCACAATTTGGTGTGCCACACACACAATTTCCACAAACATATCACACACACATAAACATATTTCCATTTTGCAAAAGCATGAAATGTTCATCACCTCTATCTTGATCGAGATCGAGCACACGGTGGAGATGATGTTGTAGGGAGACCAAAAGTGCACAAAGCTCTTCTTGACAAAGATAGATCTAGTTAGGGGGCAAATAGGTCACTTAACTAAATCCTACATCTACCTAGCTACCTAATTTGGGAGGAGACAACTTCAACTAGTGGAGGGGAAAGGAAAAAGAGAAAGAAGATGCATTAATGGAGGTGGTGTAGTTAGGTAGGAGTAACGAAGAGAGAGAAAGGTGGATAGAAGAGAAAGAGTAATGGGGGAGAAGTATTGAGGAAGAAGAAGAGTGAGAGTGGGAGCATGTGGGGGAGGTAGGGGGAAGGGAAGAGAGGAGGGGGAGGGGAGGCACGGGTGGGGAAAAGGTGGTGGGTTGGTGCGGGTTAGCAGTAGCGCGCGAGCAGAAACGTGCTACTGATAAGGAATTAGCAGCAGCGCGCTTTGGGCCACGGCGCTACTGCTAACAGTGACAAAAAAGTGTGTCAATTTGAAATTTAGCAGCAGCACTCTTAGTAAAAGCGCGCTACTACTACATCCATAGCAGTAGCGCGGTTCGGGCCACGGCGCTACTGCTAAATGGAGTTAGGTGAACATCGCCGGTCGATATTTGTAGCAGTGCGGTTTACACAGAGCGCGCTACTGCTAAAAACTTATCAGCAGCGAGTTTCCCGCAGAGGCGCTACTACTAATTAGCAGCAGCGCTCCTTTTTGAGCCGCGCTGCTGCTAAGATTCTGTGTATAGGCTTTTCCCTAGTAGTGATCATAGGATGGCAACACATCATTGGATAATAATATGAAGCATAAAGCACCATGTTCAAGTAGAGGGTACAGCGAGATGCGGGAGAGTGGACCGCTGGATATAGAAGGGGGAAGGTGATGGAGATGTTGGTGAAGATGACGGCGGTGTTGGTGAAGATCGTGGTGATGATGATGGCCCCTGGCAGCGCTCCGGCGCCACCGGAAGCAAGGGGGAGAGAGGCCCCCTGCTTCTTCTTCTTCCTTGACCTCCTCCCTAGATGGGAGAAGGGTTTCCCCTATGATCCTTGGCTCCCATGGCTTGGGAGGGGCGAGAGCCCCTCCGAGATTGGATCTATCTCTCTGTTTCTGCGTTCTCTGATTCTACCCCTTCACCGTTTCTTTTATATCTGGAGATCCGTAACTCCGATTGGGGTGAATCTTTCGCCCAGATCTTTCTCATAAAATTAGCTTTCTTGCGCCAAAAGAAGAGCATCAACCTCCTTACGGGTGGCCCACGAGAGCCCAGGGCGTGCCTGCCTCCCTGGGGCGCAGCCCCCTATCCCGTGGCCACCCCGGACACTGTTTCGCGTTGATTTTACTTCCCAAAAATCATAAATATTGCAAAAAAAATCTCCATACATTTTTATCCCATTTGGACTCCGTTTGATATTGGGTTTCTGCGAAACAAAAAAACATGCAACAGACAGGAACTGGCACTGGGCACTGGATCAATATGTTAGTCCCAAAAATAGTATAAAAAGTTGCCAAAAATATATGAAAGTTGAAGAATATTGGCATGGAACAATCAAAAATTATAGATACGACAGAGACGTATCAGCAGGGCGTGCGATGTTCTGGGGCATGTATTGCTCTTTCTTGGTGCCTCTAGAGGTATTTCCCTCTGTCCCCATTAGTGCTAACACCATCTACCCGAGCTTTGAATTTGCCGAGAGAAGGTTGTTTAAAGTTGGAGCATATCATCCCACACATGGACGCATCGAACGACCATGTAGCTTGGTGCTGTGGACGCATACTCTCATTGACTATCTATTTTTGTCCAATATGGTAGATGATGAGTAGTTTACCCACATTTCCTTCGATAATTTAGCATGCATGGTTATCCAATATGCACTCGTTGTCCCATTTGGTTAGGTAGTATTTGAGTTCATGTGTCTCGCTAGAGGTATGCATGAATGACTAGTCCACATTAATTTGCATTTTTAGTTTGCTGCCACAGGTTTGAAAGCATCTAGCTAGTTTAGTGCGTAGAGGAGTTTGTCCAGGAAATTATAGGCAAGGGATTAGCATGCACATTACCACCAGTCTTATGATGATGTCCAATTGAACTAGTTTTCTTCTAGTTCTTGCCGAGAAAGTTCAATACTCCCATGTCAGCGAGGACCGTGGAGTAGATGGCCTACGTGGGCTTCTCCTCCTACACTATCGGGAGGTCAATCATGCTCAAGCCGTAACGCCTCGCGTGGCGTTGGAAGACGGCCTTGCTGATCTTGTGCATTCTGAGCCTCCCGACGAGCAGGAAGTCCTTGTCGCCAGTGTATAGAATGAACTAGATCTGCACATGCACGATCAACATGATGGAATGACCTTCACCAGAGATGCAAGAGGACTCAATCACCTACAGCAGAGTGTGAATGCACTGCTTCAGACCAATTAGGGCGATCTTCTAGGGTGTGGTAAAAGCCTCCAATGACTTGATCTCCTCTAGCATAGTGTCTCCCAAGCCATCTTCCCCAGGACATCGAGTAGCACTATCTGCAAGGCAGAAAATACATGATATTTTCATCAGTGGTTTGGCTGCAAAAGCTCGATGAACAAGTAGCAACCTAAGAGCACAAAATCTGGTCCATAACGGGACGATAAAACATACCCCCTTCTCCGTAGGGTACTCATCCATGTCAGTCTCGGAAGCAGGGGACTCGTCGTTGTCCATCTCGCCTGGGCCCCCACTACCCTAGCACATGACCATGAACTATAAGTGGACAGATTGGAGTGATGCTAGAGTCAAATAAGACAATTCACTGGTTTTATTTTCCGAAAAAGGAGTTGCAAGGGATGCAATAAGCGTAAAAGAAAAGCCAAAGTTGAGGAATCATATGGTCAGGTCGTTTTCCTCGCCGCTGAACAGACTAGTTCAAGCCAACAGAAGATGACCAAGAAAAGGGCTAGGGGAGGAAACCCATACCTCCCGAGAACGAGGTGCCTCTTCGTTATTGTTACTTTGCATCGCATCCCGCCCCCTTTCATGCCACGGACCATGGTGATGCAAACAGAAACAGAGAAGTAGCATTAATGAACTAGCTAGGGTAGCTAGATTTTATTCTCCTACTGTTTGGATGGATTTACCCCCGGATACGGTGATATCTATGATTGTAAATGATGTCACTACCCTTATAATTAAATAGAGGAGATGTTATGAACAATGTTACGCCTTATAGGAGGGGGGAAGTCATACATCTATCTACAAGCATGCATCAAAGAATTAAAGAAAAGGCAAAGTACATTGTGGTTGTTTCCCACGCGGGTGAACAAATCCACGTTCAGGCCAAGTTCCCCCTGAGGAGACCGCTCCAGGAGCCGAGAAGGGGAGGGCCCCCAATATTAAATTTAGTTTACCTACAAGTCACATTTTCCCAACTTATTACTGAACCTAAGTTGTCTCATTTTTAAATGGTTAAATTTATATTCTAGAAGGTTCTGTAAATATTTTTATCTAATACTCCTAATATACCGGAAACAACTATTAAGACATTAGTTAGAAAATATACTTATAGAGATCTCTATAATGATATTTGATAGTAATGAAATGTATACCAACACATGCAAATACACATTTATCTATATGTACTATAAAATTTATACAATTTTCCAACTTTTATTTAAACACAAGGTTTGTAAAAACATAAAATTAAAATTTCACATAGTTGATTTTTTAGTAACAAACATAAAAATGATAATAATGACACAATTAATATTACATAACTTTGTTATTTGGTTAGTTAGCTAAATAATACTCTCTCAACAAAGAAATATAAGAGCGTTTAAATCATTAGTGATCTAAACACTCTTATATTTCTTTACAGAGGGAGTAGAAATTAAAGGCATTAATGTATTAGTATGATAAAATAATTTTGCATAAATATTTGGTATAAAATACTTATTAAAGGAAAGGATTAGCATGCACATTATCATTGGTTTTCTTCTAGTTCTTATCGAGAACTGCCATGTTGATGAGGACCGCAAAGTAGATTTCTTGTGTGGGCTTCTCCTCCATCTCCCTTTTTCATGGCGCACACGACCTGCTAGGGAAACCAAAGGGTAATAAGATGGTTCCCAAGAAGGACTAGCATAGTCAAAGTGACATGCATCACCTAGAGATCAGAGGAGGCTTACAGTGCTCTTGTCGTCCACCACGACAACGACGCGGACATGCATGCGAGTCCCCTTCGCGCCCGCCGGGAGCACAGACACCATGGCGCCAGACTTCTTTTGACCCGATTTCAAATTCTTTCTCCCTGCTCCTGTACACAATCGATCAAACGTCTCAATCGTTGTCTCATAACCGCCGCTGTCTTGCTTTTTGCTAAAGAGAAAACAACAAATGAAAAGAAAGGGAAAGGATTTCAAAATGCACAAGGATGCGCGCGAGAGGAGAGACGCCTTCCCGCCCAAGAAAACTGTAGCTTGTCTGTATGCCATGTGGGACCGCCATACCTCCTCCCCCTCTCCGTCTAGCTTCAGCCATGGTACATGGAGGGAAAAGTTGATTTGCTTTCTGGTAAAGTAGAAACAGAACAGAGCAGATACATATCCACTGCCTCGCGGTGGACAGCTATCTGTTCAACCGCTCATAGTCGCAAAAGGGAAGGTTCTGGTGGGCTGGCACGCCACAGGCGCATCGCAACCTTGCCGTGCGGTGCGGTATCTGACCGTAGCAATGTAACATATAGGACATTTTGAAATGTTCTTTTCACTTGGTATTAACACACACGTTCAAATTAACATTATGCAACAAAAGGGTCTTTCAAATATTTTTCCAAAAATTTGATTTAACTAGTTAGAGCATCTCCAACACCGACACTCAAACCATCTGCAAGCGTCTGAACTGCACATTCTAGACGTGCTTTGTCACCCAACGTGATCCTCTTTCCGTCAGCTTGACAGTCTGGACGTCATTTTTCCTATAAATTAGAAGCAACCTAGGGTTGGGAGGCTTAGCGGGAGTCAGGGCCGCCGCCACGTAGGACTCTGACACCCATAACCAATTCGAATCCCTCTCTCGGTCTCATTCTCTTCCACTCTCCTCCTGCTTCACACTGTTATACATCTGCACCAGCTACGTTCGCCACTGCTGATGTACTTATCTACCCACTACCAGGCATTAACGGATGTCCGCAACCCCCACCCATGTGCTTGTTTGCCTAGTACTACGACACCGTCCACCCAACAATGATGAGGCCACCAATCTGAGAGTGGTTAATGAGCAAACGATTAAACATTATATCTCAGATACGCCCATTGACGACCCACAAGTATAGGGGATCAATCTTAGTCCTTTCGATAAGTAAGAGTGTCGAACCCAACGAGGAGCAAAAGGAAATGACAAGTAGTTTTCAGCAAGGTAATCTCTGCAAGCACTGAAATTGTAAGTAACAAGTAGTTTGGTAGCAAGATAATTTGTAATGAGCAAGTAATGGTAACGGTAAATAAAGTGTAGCAAGGTAGCCCAATCCATTTGTGGCAAAGGACAGGCCAAAATAGTCTCTTATAATAAGCAAAGCGTTCTTGAGGGTCACACAGGAATTTCATCTAGTCACTTTCGTCATGTTGGTTTGATTCGTGTTCCCTACTTTGATAATTTGATATGTGGGCGGACCAGTGCTTAGTTGTTGTTCTTACTTGAACAAACCTCCTACTTATGATTAACCCCCTTGCAAGCATCCGCAACTATGATAAAAGAATTAAGATAAAATCTAAACATAGCATTACACTTTAGGATCCAAATCGGCCCTTTACGAAGTTGCGCATAAACTAGGGTTTAAGCTTCGGTCACTCTAGCAACCCATCATCTAATAACTACTCCACAATGCATTCCCTTAGGCCCAAATAAGGTGAAGTGTCATATACTCGATGTTCACATGACACCACTAAGGGAATCACAACATACATATCATCAAAATATCGAACACATATCAGGTTCACATGATTACTTGCAACAAGATTCCTCCCGTGACCTCAAGAACAAACGTAACTACTCACAAATGATAATCATGCTCTATAACATCCCAAATTTTCAATTTGGAATGTTATACATTAGATCATCATTGCATATCATATTTTATTGCATTTTGGCTTGATCCTAGAAATTCTACGCAACTCAAGGACCCACGGAGAGAGTTGGGGATTTTGTTATTTTCATATTTGAGTTTTCTCAAATTTTGGAAAAAGGATCATTTGATTTTATTTATTTTATCTTCAATTATTTGTATTATAAAAATATGAGAGAGGGAATAAAATGACTTTCCCAAAATAAAGAAATATTGAGGATTTAATAAAAACATCAAATAAGATTTTATTTCGGAGTTTTTCGCTATTTTATTTGAATTTAGGAAAAATGCGCGTTTTCAAAATTGCATTTATGCCCCAAATAAATGATCGTCTTGTCCGGCTTGATTTTAGAAGCTCGGGAAAATTTATTTTGGGATTTTTGGAGTCCGTTTAGTATTTCTTTTATTTCTTTTTCTGTGCGTAATGTTTTTTTAAACAAAACTAACCGACCTACCGGGCCGTGTCCGTGTGGGACTCTAGGCCCGACCGGCCTTATAAGCTGGGGGAGCCTGAGCCGCCAGCCCCCGAAACCCTAACCGCACCCGAGCCCCCCCTACCCCCCACAGCCGCTGCCCGCGCCCGATGCCGCCGCCCCGTGCCCGATGCCGCCACCCCGCCGCCCTCGCCGGAGACCCGCCTCGCTCGCCGGACCCATCGGAGGTAGCCGCCTCGCTTGCCGGACCCGCCTCGCTCGCCGGACCCGCCGAAGGTAGCCGCCGCCGCTGCCACGATTTTTGAGAGAAAACCATCGGTTTTATTTTAGAACCCTGGTTTATTTTTTTAATAGATCGGTTTTTTCACGGTTTAGTTTATTTAGCGGACGTTCGTCCGTATGTTCGTTTTAGCGAACGGGTTTCGTCGTTTAGCCGCAGACAGCTAACGTTCGTTCGTTAGCCTGTTCGTCCGTTTTTCTTTTTCTCAGATTTTCCGCGATTATTTCTGATTGTGATTTTCGTTTTAGTATAACTTTTCGCTTGTTTATCGGAATCAGTCGATTCAAGCGCCTAGAGTTTCGCCTCGAAACCCTCTTTCCGTTTAACCAACTCAAACAAGTTTTTGCTACTGTCAAATTTGATTTAGGTCCAGATTAGTTAACAAAGCTTGTTTCTTTCGCCGTTTGACTTTCGTTGCTTCGTTTGATTTGATTCTTTTTGCAAACCGGAGTTCTTAAGTTGAACTTTCTGGTTAGATCTTTTATTTGAGTTTTACCTGTGCATTAGTTGAGTGCTTATTGTATGCTTGTTTGTTTGCGATAGAGTACCCGGAGTGCGTTGCTTGCTACTTCGAATCTCTAGGTTTCACGGATCATCAACAAGGCAAGTAACACTTTGATCATACCTCTTTACTACCCAGTTTTATTGCATTAGATCAATCCTCAAACAATTGCATGGTTAGGATGTGATCAATATGTGGGTTTTTGGGAAGTAGATGAGGTAGAACCTATTACCTGTTTTATTATCAAACCTTTGGGAGTTACTTCTGTGTTTGCTTATATTGCTATGCTATGTTTGTAGACGTGGATTGGGTGAGTGTATCCATGACAGATGTGAGATTGTTAAATTAATGGTTTACTTAAGGTGGCCACTTAAATTCACATCTGGGTGGATTGAGGCACCTGGGGAACCCAGTGTTGCCTGTATTTTTTTGAAATCCCGGGGTACCGTGTGATTCTCCTATGGACCGCCACCCAGGATCAAAGGGATTGAGGGAGTCCCGAACTAGGGGGTGTCCGGACAGCCGAACTATTATCGTCGGCCGGACTCCAAGACTATGAAGATACAAGATTGAAGACTTCGTCCCGATGGGACTTTCCTTGGCGTGGAAGGCAAGCTTGGCGATACGAATATGTAGATCTCCTACCATTGTAACCGACTCTGTGTAACCCTAGCCCTCTCCGGTGTCTATATAAACCAGATGGCTTTAGTCCGTAGGACGAACAACAATGATACCATAGGCTAGCTTCTAGGGTTTAGCCTCCTTGATCTCGTGGTAGATCTACTCTTGTAATACCCACATCATCAATATCAATGAAGCAGGACGTAGGGTTTTACCTCCATCAAGAGGGCCCGAACCTGGGTAAAACATTGTGTCCCTCATCTCCTGTTACCATCCGCCTAAGACGCATAGTTCGGGACCGCCTACCCGAGATCTGCCGGTTTTGACACCAACATTGGTGCTTTCATTGAGAGTTCCTCTGTGTCGTCACCGATAGGCTCGATGGCTTCTTTGATCATCACCAATGACGCGGTCCAGGGTGAGACTTTTCTCCCCGCACAGATCTTCATATTCGGCGGCTTTGCACTGCGGGCCAATTCGCTTGGCCATCTGGAGCAGATCGAAAGCTACGCCCCTGGCCGTCAGGTCAGATTTGGAAGTTTGAACTTCACGGCTGACATCCCCGGAGACTTGATCTTCGATGGATTCGAACGACAGCCGAGCACGCCACACTGTCACGATGGGCATGATTTAGCTCTGCAACCGGACAGTGCCCTGGAGGTCGCACACCAGCCCACTCCGGCCCTCGATTCGGAGCCGGCTGCGTAGATCGAGGATGGATGATTAGATACCGCCTCGGGGGCTGCAACCTCTATGGCGATGGAGCCGAATACTGGCCTTGTCCCCTGTGAAGCTCGTGACTCCGAGGTGCCGGACTCCTCGCCGGACTCCATACCTCCCACGACCCCTCCAATCGAATCCGATTGGGCGCCGATCATGGAGGTCACCGCTGCGGACATCTTTCAACACTCACCTTTTGGCGACATCTTGAGTTCCCTAAACTATCTCTCGTTATCAGGAGAGCCCTGGCCGGACTGTGGTCAGGACATTTGGGATGCGGACGACGAAGAAATTCAAAGCCCACCCACCACCCACTTAGTAGCCACTGTCGACGATCTAACCGACATGCTAGACTTCGACTCCGAAGACATCGACGGTATGGACGACGATGCCGGAGACGACCAAGAACCAGCGCCTACTGGGCACTGGAAAGACACCTCATCATATGACATATACATAGTGGATATCCCAAAGGATGGGAACGGCGGAGGAACAGAGGAGGATGACCCCTCCAAGAAACAGCCCAAACGCTGGCGTCAGCGGCGCCGCTCTATATCCCGCCAAAGCAAGAATGGAGATTCCGGCACCGGAGATAATAACACCCCAGATAGTGCCAAAGACAACCCCCTGCAGCAAGATTTAGCACAGGAGGACGGAGACGCCAGCCCTCATGAGAGAGCGGCAGACAAAGAGGTAGAGGATGATAATTACATGCCTCCCTCCGGAGACGAGGAAAGCCTCGACGACGACGAATTTGTCGTGCCTGAGGATCCCGTCGAACAAGAGCGTTTTAAACGTAGGCTTATGGCCACGGCAAACAGCCTCAAGAAAAAGCAGCAATAGCTTAGAGCTGATCAAGATCTGCTAGCCGACAGATGGACTGAAGTCCTTGCGGCCGAAGAGCATGAGCTCAAACGCCCCTCCAAAAGCTACCCCAAACGCAAGCTGCTACCCCGATTAGAGGAGGAGGCATATAAACCCACATCACCAGAGCACGATACGGCTGACCGACCACCCCGTGGCCGCGACAGAGAGGCCCCTAGGCCCTCCATTAGAACCGTACCCCGGCATCGCTCGAAAAGCACAAGATCACAGGGGAACGCTCCGGACTTGCGAGATATATTTGAGGATAAGGCTAGACAATCAAGATCAATCTTCGGACCGTGGGGGCGCCCCATGATACGTGACGACAACCGTGCGCCGGACACAGCAAGTCCGGCCGGGCCGAACACAGTAGACAAAACTCTTTTGAGCTTCGTCGTGATATAGCCCAATATAGAGGCGCCGCACACCCACTATGCTTCACAGATGAAGGAATGTATGATCAAATCCCCGAAGGGTTTAAACCCGTGAATATTGAATCTTATGATGGCACAACGGACCCCGCGGTTTGGATCGAAGACTATCTCCTTCATATCCACATGGCCCGCGGTGATGATCTCCACGCCATCAAATACCTCCCACTCAAGCTTAAAGGACCAACTCGGCATTGGCTTAACAGCTTACCAGCAGAATCCGGGAGTTGGGAGGACCTGGAAATCGCATTTGTTGATAACTTCCAGGGCACATATGTGCGACCACCAGACGCTGACGACCTAAGCCACATAATTCAGCAGCCAGACGAATCGGCCAGACAATTCTGGACACGGTTCTTAACTAAGAAAAATCAAATCATCGACTGTCCGGATGCGGAGGCCCTCGCGGCCTTCAAACATAACATCCGCGACGAGTGGCTTGCCCGGAACCTAGGGCAGGAAAAGCCGAAATCCATGGCAGCCCTCACATCACTCATGACCCGCTTCTGCGTGGGAGAAGACAGCTAGCTAGCCCGTAGCAACAACCTCAACAAAAATTCTGGCAGTCCGGATATCAAGGACCACAATGGCAGGTTGTGTTGCAACAAGAACAAACGCCGCATTAACAGCGACAATAATGAGGATACGACAGTCAATGCCAGATTCAGAGGCTCTAAATCCGGTCAGCGGAAAAAGGCATTCAAAAGAATTACTCCGGGTCCGTCCAATTTGGACCGAATACTCGATCGCTCGTGCCAGATACACGGCACCCCTGACAAGCCAGCTAACCACACCAACAGGGACTGTTGGGTATTCAAGCAGGTAGGCAAGTTAATTGCTGAAAACAACGGCAAGGGGCTGCATAGCGATGACGAGGAAGAGACCCGACCGCCGAAAAATAGAGGACAGAAGGGTTTCCCCCCACAAGTGTGGACGGTGAACATGATATACGCAACCCACATACCCAAAAGGGAGCGGAAGCGTGCACTCAGGGATGTATACACGATGGAGCCAGTCGCCCCGAAGTTCAACCCATGGTCCTCCTGCCCGATCACTTTTGATCGAAGGGACCACCCCACCAGCATCCGCCATGGCGGATTCGCCGCATTGGTTTTAGACCCAATGGTCGATGGATTTCACCTCACCAGAGTCCTGATGGACGGCGGCATCAGCCTGAACCTGCTTTATCAGGATACAGTGTGCAAAACGGGCATAGACCCCTCAAGGATTAAACCTACAAAGACGACCTTTAAAGGCGTCATACCAGGTGTAGAGACCAATTGTACAGGCTCAGTTACACTAGAAGTGGTCTTCGGATCCCCGGATAACTTCCGAAGCGAGGAGTTAATCTTCAACATAGTTCCGTTCCGCAGCGGCTATCATGCTCTGCTCGGACGTACTGCGTTTGCAAAGTTCAACGCGGTGCGGCACTACGCATACCTCAAGCTCAAGATGCCAGGCCCTTGAGGAGTCATCACGGTCAACGGAAACACGGAACGCTCTCTCCGAACGGAGGAACATACAGCGGCTCTCGCGGCAGAAGTACAGTGTAGCCTCTTAAGGCAATTCTCGAGTCCGGCCGTTAAGCGACCGGACACGGCTAAACGCGCCCAGAGTAACCTACAACAAGACCACCTGGCACGTTCCGAGCACGCGTAGCAATGCGGCCCCAACCCTAGCCCCTGCAAAATTGCAAGACCGGTCCTTCGCGTACATCATTACGCTCTGAAGATACCATGGGCATAGGGGGAGGGGACGACCACGATAAGCCCAGAATGCGGCTTAACCACACTAGGGGCTCTCAAGTGTGTCGTTTTTTTTCTTTTTCTTTGTTTTACCCACAGGACTCCGTTCATCAGAGGCCCTGTCCGGCAGTAGACCTGCCGAACTTACGATGCAACAGCCAGGGAAGGAGAAAGGCTACGACGAATATCCAGGTGGTCTCCATTACGAGCATTAAATCTATTTTATACACCATTCTGCAGCCTACCCCTGGAGGGGGACATGTTTAATAGTCCCATCCCTTGCTTATCGCACTATTTGTATCGTTCTGCATTCACAGCAGTATTACTTGAATAAACAATGCATCACCTTTTTGCTTATAATTGCATTTCTTTCTTATACATATGTTCATTTATGACATGTTGCATCCGTACACTTTGGTACGGCTAAATACACCAGGGGCTTATGTTTCCCGCATCATGGTGTGATAAGTCCGAACATTTTCACAGGTGCGGCACCCCGAACTTATAGCATTATATGCATCGGCTCCGAATCATGTCTTGGGTCAATAGTTGGGTTTGCCCGGCTCCCATGTTTTGGTACCTTACGTTCCGTTATATCGGCTAAGGTAGCACTGGGAGAACCACTGCGATTGCGCCCCAGTTGAGCTGGGCGAGCGCCTCAGTGGAGAAAGCTAAAACTGACCGTCATGATGAGGCGAGAGCCGGTCGCTGTTCGAGAGGTTTTTCTCGAGTCCCTAAAGACATATGCCGCTTAGAGCGAGGAACCAGCTTTGTCCGGCCCAGGCGTGGATAGTGCCCCAAATTCGGTCTTCCGAACACCAGGGGCTTCGCCGAAATTTAAAATTATAGAATTCTATGGCTAAGTGAGAGTGTTCAAGCATTATAAGTCCGGTTGCCTGGTTCGTTGTGTTGAGCGCCTCCCTAGATGGACCCAAAAATGGGAACAAGAGTGCTCAAACTTATCCCGAACACCCCAGCACTCGTGGCATGGGGGCTGAAGCCGACGACTTGCCATCTCTCAGATTTGATAAACGGCCGCACAGAAGGTAATATTTTAAATTAACAAGTGTTTCTTAGCGCATATGAACAAAGTTTTCAGCGCACAGGATAACAAAATGCGAGTCTACTCAAATATTACATCTTTGGAGCACTCACCCGCAATAATGCGGGCACCCTTCAGGACACTCTTATAATACATCTCGGGCATGCGATACTCCTTGCCCGACGGTGGCGCGTCCGTCACAAGCTTCTCAGCATCCATCTTGCCCCAGTGCACCTTTGCGCAGGCAAGGGCCCGACGGGCACCTTCAATACAGGCGGAGTGCTTGATCACTTCAACCCATGGACACGCATCCACCAGCCGCCGCACCAGGCTGAAGTAGCTCCCAGGCATGGCCTCCTTGGGCCATAGCCGAACTATGATGCCCTTCATGGCCTGTTCGGCCACCTTGTGGAGCTCGACCAGCTGCTTCAGCTGGTCGCTAAGGGGCACCGGATGTCCGGCCTCAGCATACTAAGACCAGAAGACCTTCTCCGTCGAGATCCCCTCCTTGGCCCTATAGAAAGCGGCAGCATCGGACACGCTGCGGGGCAGATCTGCGAATGCTCCTGGAGAGCTCTGAATTCGGGTAAGTGATAGGTAATTCACACTCACTTGCTTACTCTGCATGAAAAATGCCTTACCCGCCGCTATTTTCTTCAACGCCTCGATTTCCTAGAGGGCCTTGTAGGCTTCGGCCTTAGCGGATTTGGCACTCTCAAGAGCCGATGCAAGCTCGGACTCTCGAGTCTTCGAGTCGCGCTCCAAACTCTCATGTTTTTCCACGAGAGCCTGGAGCTCTTGCTGTACCTCCGCCACCCGCGCCTCCTGCTTCTCTCGCTCGGTGCGCTCCACGGCCGCATTACGTTCGGCTGCGGACACCGCCTCCTTCAGGGTCGCCACCTCGTTCGTGGCCCCTGCAATACCCACGTTATCCTTGTCATTTTTCTTGCAACCAAATCCTTTTCTGTAAGGTACAATTTTAATAAGGTGTTACTCACCTTCCTTGTCCTCGAGCTGCTTCTTGGCACGGCCGAGCTCGTTCTCGGACCGCTCGAGGCTTTGCTTCAAAGTATTGACCTCCGCAGTCAGTGCGCCAGAGGTCAGCAGCACAGCCTGCAACCCCATATTGAAATAATTTTTATGACTCCTGCGTATATCTTTTTAGATCCTCAGTCCGGTTTTTCTTTCCGAACACCGAACCGAGCATCAGGGGCTACTGTCTATGCGGTATTATTTTACATATATCACAATTCTTACCTCAAAGCCTGTTAGAAGGCTGCTGCAGGCTTCGGTCAGCCCGCTCTTGGCGAGCTGAACCTTCTGAATCACCGCACCCATGACAGTGCGGTGTTCCTCTTTAATGGAAGCACCGTTGAGCGCCTCCAGCAAGCTATCCGGCGCCTCCGGTTGGACGGAGGCCACCGGCATCACGGTCTTGCCCTTCTTACGAAGGGGCCGCCCGCCGGACTCCGGAGCCACTACAGGTTTCGGTGCGGAGTCCGGTGCAAAGTCCGGGAGGTTGCCCTGCGGCACCTCCGGGGCCTCCTCCTCCTGGCGGGTCCCTTCGCAGGATCCCACCTCGGCATCATCCGCATCACGAGGGGAGGAGGCGGTCGGAAGGGAATCCATATCCGACGCACCCAAGGACCTACTCGACGAAGCGAGAAGATCCTCCTTGGGCGGACTGCAGGGTTGTATGCGGCATTAGAAAGACACCATGTGGCAAAAATAAAAATCATGAAGTTATTCGGGAGTCCGGATACTTACGATCTCGCCAGGGGCTTGGCCCTTGGAGGCCAATCCTCGTCGTCATCGCTGGCGCTGGCAGAGCAGTCCGCGGGAAGAGTCCTTCCCTTCTTGGACCCTTCGGCCACCCTCGTTGGGGAGGCCTTCCTTTTCTTCCCTCCCCCTGCTGGGGGAGAGGCCTCTTTCTTCTCCTCCTCGCCTTCGTGGGAGGAGTCCGCCTCGGTGTCATCGTCTGATGACACCTGAAAACGGGAACTCTTTCGAGTGCCCGTGGCCTTCTTCTTGGCCTTCTTCTCCAGCACCACATGGGGTGCCGGAGCCAGCAGCCCCGTTAAGCGGGCGTCCGCTGGGTCTTCTGGCAAAGGGGCCGGACAGATAGTCTGCTCGGCCTTCTTCATCCAGTCCTGTCAAAGGAGAGGGAGTTTAGATCCGGCATAGAGTCAAACTATGGAAAACAAGCATCCCGTAAAGGGCAAAATCGCTTACCTCGCTAGCCGGACGCTGCGAGCTGAGTCCGCGATCTTCGGTGGCGGATGCGGGAGCCTCGGTGCCATTAAGCAGCACCCTCCAGGCCTCTTCGTACGTAGTGTCGAAGAGCCCACTCAAAGTCTGGTGCTACGCCGGATCGAACTCCCACATATTGAAGTCCCATTGTTGGCACGGGAGAATCCGACAGATGAGCATGACCTGGACTACGTTGACAAGCTTGAGCTTCTTTTTCACTAGCTTTTGGATGCAGACTTGAAGTCCGGTCAGCTCCTCCGAATCGCCCCATATCCGGCCACTCTCCTTCCAGGAGGTGAGCCGTATGGGGATGCCAGATCTGAATTCGGGGGCCGCTGCCCATTCAGGGTCACGCGGCTCGGTGATGTAGAACCACCCCGATTGCCACCCCTTAATGGTTTCCACGAAGGTGCCCTCAAGCCAAGTAACGTTGGGCATCTTGCCCACCATGGCGCCTCCGCACTCCGCTTGGCTGCCCTTCACAACCTTTGGCTTGACACTGAAGGTCTTGAGCCACAAGCCGAAGTGGGGCTTGATGCAGAGGAAGGCCTCACACACGACGATAAACGCCGAGATGTTGAGGATGAAATTCGGGGCCAGATCATGGAAATCCAGGCCGTAGTAGAACATGATCCCCCGGACAAAGGGATGGAGTGGGAAGCCCAGTCCGCGGAGGAAATGGGAAAGAAATACTACCCTCTCATGGGGCCTGGGGGTGGGGATGAGCTCCCCCTCGTCGGGGAGCCGGTGCGCAATGTCGCTGGACAGATATCCAGCGGTGCGCAGCTTCTGGATATGCCCCTCCGTAATGGAGGGGGCCATCAACTTGCCTCCCGCTCCGGACATAGTTGGAGAAGGTGGAGGTGAGATGTGCGGACTTGGGAGCTGGAGTTTGAGTTCGCGGAGATGGATAAGCAAAGGAGGAAGAAGGTGTAGGTAAAAGGGTTGGATCTTTATCCCCTTATATGGGCAGACGAAACCATACATCCCCATCGGCCTGATAAAACTCGCTTATCTCCCAAGTGCCGCAATCAGTGGCGCGGTTGGGTTACCCACGTCCGTATTGATGAGAATCCCGGAATAAGGGGAACATGATCTCTACTTCGACAGGACGTGCCAAGGAAACCGCTTCGCTAAACGCGCAGAGGTGGTATAATAAAAACGATTCGAATAAAGACTTGGCTGTGGTATGACGCCACGCCACAAAATACGTCAGCAGATCAAACTTGTGTAAATATTATTCTCTCTACGGTGGTATGTGGAATTTATTTGGCAGAGCCGGACACTATCCTGGTGTTCATAATCTTCTATAAATTATTCGGAGGAGGAACCCGCCTTGCAATGCCGAAGACAATATGCGCGCCAGACTCATCGTCATTGAAGCCTGGTTCAGGGGCTACTGAGGGAGTCCCGGACTAGGGGGTGTCCGGGCAGCCGAACTATCATCGTCGGCCGGACACCAAGACTATGAAGATACAAGATTGAAGACTTCGTCCCGTGTCCGAATGGAACTTTCCTTGGCGTGGAAGGCAAGCTTGGCGATACGGATATGTAGATCTCCTACCATTGTAACCGACTCTGTGTAACCCTAGCCCTCTCCGGTGTCTATATAAACCGGATGGCTTTAGTCCGTAGGATGAACAACAATGATACCATAGGCTAGCTTCTAGGGTTTAGCCTCCTTGATCTCGTGGTAGATCTACTCTTGTAATACCCGCATCATCAATATCAATCAAGCAGGATGTAGGGTTTTACCTCCATCAAGAAGGCCCGAACCTGGGTAAAACATTGTGTCCCTCGTCTCCTGTTACCATCCGCCTAAGACGCATAGTTCGGGACCCCCTACCCGAGATCCGCTGGTTTTGACACCGACAGGGATCTTGAGATTATTCATGCTAGAAACTTCCATGTGCAACCGCAAGCTACTATGGCTCTAGCATAGTTTATTAAGTTGCATGAGCTCCTGAAGAGGTAGACTAGCAGATGTAGGGGATGTAGGTTGGTACTGTCTACCCGGAGTAGAGAGTTAATGCTTCCGAAAGACTGTGTCATGGTCATCCGTTTCTCAAACACCATGTAGTGCGAGAAATCAAGCGGAGGAGATCGAGTCTTGCAGGGAAAAGTGCGCAAACCTCTACAGAATGTATAAACTAATCATGGTTAGCCGTGTCCCCGGTTATGGATGTTTTGAGTATCTAGTACTTGGATTATCATGTGAAATCTCATCATGTTACTTTAAATAATTTTGTTGGGTTAATGATGATGTTTAAATGGGATTGAGTTGGAGTACCCTTCTCAATGTTTAACAACCACCATGATAGTTAAACAAAATTTATTTCTTTGCAGTAGGGAAAAATTGGCTTTATGCAAAACTGTAATCATAGAGCTTTCCACCAGCCATACATGCATGTAGAATAGCACTATTCTTTTCATTACTCTCTATGTGTTACATGCCAGCATATTCCATGTGCTGACCCGTTTTCGGGCTGCAACGTTCATGTTGCAGACTTTTCAGACGATGAGTAAGGTGCCTTAGGTCGTGGCTCTATACTCAGTGATGCTATTGGAGTTGATGGACTCGCTTATCTTCCAAGCCTTCCGCTGTTATCGTTATTAGATGGCCTTAAGCCATATTTATTGTAATAAGTTCTCTTTTGAGACATTCGCTGTAATAAGTGTGTGATTGGTACTCTGTTATAAATCCTTCAAGTACTGTGTGTGTCAGCATTACCGATCCAGGGATGACACTGATGCACAGAGATCAGACTGTTTGAGGTCTGGTTGCTACAAGATGGTATCAGAGCACACGCTGACTATAGGACACGACCACTAAGCTAAAACCCTAGATCACTACTCTCTCTTCTCAATTCCGACTCCTCATCTTTTCTACTCTTTTAGGATGGCGGATGCAAGGAACAAGTTCATGCAACCGGATGAAGATACACCCTTTGGACGCCACTTGAAGGAAGTCACTAAGTACCTGAACATCGGAGTACCAAGCTTCAGCGTGACCTACATCGCCACTTTACCAGAAGAGGAGCGCTGGATGATTCAAGTTCAAGTTCCAGGAGAGACGTTCATGCCCGTCACTAAGCCCATAGCGTTTTCCTTTGATCCACCAACCTGGAGTTTAGGAAAGAGCATGGCAGCCCACATCACCATGGGACGCATTGAAGAAGTTTACCACAAGGATCTCAAGGATACTATCTACCAGATTTATGGGCGCCGAGATGAGCAATGGGAGATGATAAGCACCAGGAAGGATAGATCAATTGCATCTTTCATCCAGGAGTTAAACTAGCTCATTCGTCGCCCGAAGAACCAGATGTGCGCAGGCATGATAGATCTGAAGAAGGCATTGACCAAGATCACGGAGTTGGAGGAAGAACTCAAGTCTACACGCGATGGATATGAGGAGGAAATAGCGACCCTTGTGGAGAAGAATGATGATCTAGAGAAGAAGCTAGAAGTATTTATGGGATTTCCCGCGACTGGAGAAGAAGACGGTGATTGCACTTGCCCGGAGAACTACATCATCATCAACGACACCGACTCGGACCCAGACGATAGTGATGAAGACTTTGTTGATGAAGCTGGAGCAGATATCATGGAGTCTTCGACCGAGCAGTTTTTCTAGTCGACCACCATAACGATAGTAGTATACCCCATGTATATAGCATAGTCCGAGCACTTTTGTAACGATAGTTAGACCGTTGTATACCCTTGCTTGATTGGTTGAAGTGATATTGATTGAATTTGTCTCATGTGCATATGGGTAGTGTTTCCTCTATAGACCTCATTCTCTTCTATATTCTCATCTTTTCTAAACCCTCAGATGCCTCCGAGATGTGACAATGGATTTGCTTTCCCACCGGAGCTCACCCAGTTGATCCAACAGCAGAATGCATTGATGCAGTTACTAGTCCAGAATCAGAATCAGGGAAACAACAACAACAACCCACCACCACCACCACCTGTCGATCACTTAGCCCGTTTCTTGAGGCTTAATCCGCCGGTGTTTTCAAGTAGCACCGAGCCGATAGTTGCAGATGATTGGCTCCGTAAGATGGGAAGGGAGTTGACCACTACAGGATGCACAGATGCAGAGAAGGTGCGTTTTGCCGCACATCAGCTTGATGGACCCGCAGCCTCATGGTGGGAGAATTTCACCGCCACTTATCCCATCGACACTGTCACATGGGATCAGTTTCAGCAGGCTTTCCGTACTGCCCATGTTTCAGTAGGAGCCATGGCCATGAAGAAGCGAGAGTTCCGCAACTTGCGCCAAGGAGGACGTACTGTTGGCCAGTATGTGGATGACTTTAGTAAGGTAGCACATTATGCCCCAGATGATGTTGCTACGGATGCAGCTAAGCAGGAGAAATTTTTGGAAGGACTGAATGATGAGCTGAGCATGCAGTTGATGGTATCAACCTTCAACAACTATCAGGAGTTGGTAGATAGAGCTCTTATGATTGAAGGGAAGTAGCAGCAGATTGACAGCCGTAAGAGGAAGTATGGACAAGGGAAGTACAATTCTGGAGCTCAGCATAAGCCTCGTTTTACCCCGAACACGGGAGGACATTTTCAGCATACCCATGGAGGAGGTAGTTCGCACAACCATAGTGGCCCCAAAAATGGTAATGGGAATGGAGGAAGCAATGGACAGAACCGCACCAACCCATCAACACCAGCCAAGAGGGATCTGAGCCACATCACCTATTACAAATGCCGGAAGACTGGACATTATGACACTGAATGTCCTGAAGCAAAGAATGAAAATGTCAATGGAAGCTCTGGGAAGAAGCCCAACCCTTTCAACAAAGGACAGGTGAACCACGTTAGCGTGGAGGAGGTTGAAGCCTAGCCAGATGCAGTAATAGGTAAGTTTTTGGTTAAGACATTCACTGCAATCGTTCTTTTGATACTGGTGCATCGCATTCATACATATCAAGGGGATTTGTGGATAAGTATAACCTGCCAACCCAAGCCCTTAGGTCACCCATGTTAGTAACATCGCCAGGAGCAGAGTATATGGCTAGTCTATGGTGTGATCGGTTACCCTTAAGGATTGGTAACTACGTGTTTCCGTCAGACCTAATAGTATTGGAATCACAAGGACTGGATGTGATATTAGGCATGGATTGGTTATCGAAGTATGCAGGGAACATTGAATGGGCCAGTAAGTCGATTTTGCTTACCACGCTAGAAGGAAGAAGGATCAAGTATGTATCCCGGCATGTGCCAAAGAGGACTCAAGTAAATTCCTTAACATGAGTTGTACAGGAGGAAGTACCAGTGGTGAAGGATTTTCCTGACTTATTTCCAGAGGAGTTGCCAGGCATGCCACCAGAAAGAGACATTGAGTTTTTGATTGAGCTTTTGCCAGGCACATGGCCTATTTCTAAGAGACCGTACAGGATGCCCGCAAAAGTTTTGGAGGAAATTAAGAAGCAGATTAAGGAGTTACTGGATAAAGGCTATATTTGCCCAAGTTCTTCACCTTGGGGATCGCCAGTGCTTCTAGTGGAGAAGAAGGACGGATCATTAAGGATGGTTGTTGATTATCGAGGATTGAATGAAGTGACAATCAAGAACAAGTACCCACTGTCGATGATCAATGACTTGTTTAAACGATTGCAAGGAGCTAAGGTATTTTCCAAGATCGATCTATGATCAGGATACCATCAGTTGAAGATTCGAGAGCAGGATATACCTAAGACCGCTTTTACCACCAGGTACGGGCTGTATGAGTATAACGTTATGTCATTTGGTCTGACTAACGCACCTGCCTATTTCACGAACATGATGAACAAGGTGTTTATGGAGTTTCTGGATAAGTTCGTCGTGGTGTTCATTGATGATATTTTGGTCTACTCGAAGAATGAAGAAGAGCATAAGGAGCATTTGTGTTTGGTACTGGAGAAGCTCAGAGAACATCAGTTATATGCCAAGTTCAGCAAATGTGAGTTTTGGTTGAAGGAAGTTGGATTCCCCGGACATGTAATATCCGGAGAAGGAATAGTAGTAGACCCCACCAAAGTTGTCGCTGTGACAAACTGGGAAGCCCCAACAACAGCTGGAGAGATCCGGAGTTTTCTTGGACTCGCAGGATACTACCGGAGGTTCATTGAGAATTTCTCAAAGATTGCGAAGCCCATGACGGAGTTGTTGAAGAAGGACACCAAGTTCAAATGGACTGAGGAATGTGAGGCTAGTTTCCAGGAGTTGAAAAAATGTTTGGTTACATCACCAGTGTTGATTCTGCCAGATCAGCACAAGGATTATGAAGTATATTGCGATGCTTCTCGTCGAGGACTTGGAGCAGTGTTGATGCAGGAGGGAAGAGTTGTTTCATATGCCTCACGACAGCTTAAGCCTCATGAGTTGAATTATGCTACACATGATTTGGAGTTAGCAGCCGTAATGCACGCTTTGAAGACATGGAGACATTTTCTCATCGGAAACCATTGTGAGGTGTACACGGATCACAAGAGTTTGAAGTACATTTTCACACAGAAGGAGTTGAATCTCAGGCAAGGGAGATGGTTGGAGCTCATCAAGGATTATGATATGAGATTGCATTATCACCCCGGAAAGGCTAACATAGTAGCCGATGCATTGAGCCGCAAGAGCCATGTCGACACCCTCATGACCGGAGAGTTACCAAAGGAGTTAGCCGAGGACCTTCGCGAGCTATGTTTGAAGATAGTTCCGAGAGGCTATGTAGCAGCATTGGAGATTCCGTCTACTTTCGATAAGATCGGAGAAGCTCAGAAGACTGACAAGGAAATTGCCTAAATAAAGGAGAAGATGAGCAAAGGAAAAGCTAAGGGATTTCGTGAGGATGAGCACGATACCCTATGGTTTAAGGACTGCATTTATGTGCCTAATGACCCGGAGATCAGGAAGTTGATTCTGGAAGAGGCCCATGATTCGCCGTATGTGATTCACCCAGGAAATACCAAGATGTATCTGGATTTGAAAGACACTTTCTGGTGGACCGGAATGAAGAAGGATATTGCGGAGTATGTAGCCGTTTGTGATGTATGTCAGAGAGTAAAGGCAGAGCATCAGAAGCCAGCAGGATTGTTACAGCCATTGCGGATACCTGAATGGAAGTGGGATAAGCTAGGCATAGATTTTATCACAGGATTACATAGGACTCGTTCAGGCTATGACTCGATATGGGTTGTAGTTGATCGTTTGACGAAGGTAGCCCATTTCATTCTAGTAAAGACCACTTACACCTGTGCTAAGTTGGAAAAGATATACATGACCAGGATCGTATGTCTGCATGGAGTTCCGAGGAGCATTGTTTCAGATAGAGGAACCCAGTTTACCTCACAGTTCGGGAATCAGTTGCACGAAACCTTGTTACCAGGCTAGAGTTCAGTATAGCTTTTCATCCGCAGACAGTTGGACAGACCGAGAGAGTCAATCAGATTCTGGAGGACATGCTGACAGCTTGTGCGCTAGATTATGGATCTAGTTGTGACGACAATTTTCCATATGCGGAGTTCTCTTACAACAATAGTTATCAATCCAGTTTGAAGATGGCCCCTTTCGAAGCTCTCTATGGGAGGAGGTGTAGGACACCATTGTTGTGGGACGAAGTTGGAGACCGCCAGTTGTTTGGACCAGATTTGATTAAGGAGTCTGAACAGAAGGTGAAGTTAATTCGCGATAGGATCAAGGTAGCCTAGTCCAGGCAGAAGAGCTATGCAGATTCTAAATGCAAGGAGACAGTTTACGAAGCCGGAGACAGAGTTTATCTTTGTGTATCTCCACTTCGAGGAGTTAAGCACTTTGGAGTTAAGGGGAAGTTAGCGCCACGTTTTGTGGGACCCTACAAAGTTTTGGAGCGTATGGGAGAAGTTGCTTACAAATTGGAATTGCCCGAAGGATTGTCACAAGTTCACGATGTGTTCCATGTTTCCCAATTGAAGAAGTGCCACGCAGAGATGGCTGATATACCGCTGAGAGATACAGTGCCGCTGGAAGCGATTCAGTTGGATAGTGATTTGACCTATGAGGAGAAACCAGTTAAGATTCTCGAGTATGCCAGCTGAGTCACCCGCAGCAAGGTTATCAAGTTTTGCAAAGTTCAGTGGAGCCACCATACCGACCACCTGGGAGTGAGAGGAAGATCTACTGAAGGACCACCCTCACCTATTTTCTAGCCAACCCGAATCTCGAGGGCGGGATTCATCTTAAGGGGGTAGGTTTGTAACATCCCAAATTTTCAATTTGGAATGTTATACATTAGATCATTATTGCATATCATATTTGATTGCATTTTGGCCTGATCCTAGAAATTCTACGCAACTCAAGGACCCACGGAGAGAGATGGGGATTTCGTTATTTTCATATTTGAGTTTTCTCAATTTTGGAAAAAGGATCATTTGATTTTATTTATTTTATCTTCAATTATTTCTATTATAAAAATATGAGAGAGGGAATAAAATGACTTTCCCAAAATAAAGAAATATTGAGGATTTAATAAAAAAAACAAATAAGATTTTATTTCGGAATTTTTCGCTATTTTATTTGAATTTAGGAAAAATGAGCGTTTTTCAAAATTGCATTTAGGCCCCAAATAAATGTTCATCTTGTCCAGCTTGATTTTACAAGCCAGGGAAAATTTATTTCGGTATTTTTGGAGTCAGTTTAGTATTTCTTTTATTTGTTTTTCTGCGTGTAATATTTAAAAAAAAAAACTAACCGACCTACCGGGCCGTGTCCGCTAGGGACTCTAGGCCCGGCCAGCCTTATAAGACGGGGGAGCCCGAGCCCGCAGCCCCCGAAACCCTAGCCGCACCCGAGCCCCGCCGCCGCCGCCGTC
>NC_041385.1:732494353-732521079 GCF_002162155.2 Triticum dicoccoides
GCCCCGCTGCCCGACGCCACTGCCCCGCACCCCGCCGCCACCCGCCGCCCTTGCCGGAGAGCCTGCTGCTGCCAGAGCCCGCCGCCTCGCTCGCCGGACCCGCCGGAGGTATCCTCCACCGCCACTGCGGTTTTCAAGAGAAAACCGTCGGTTTTATTTTAGAACCTCGGTTTATTTTTTTTAATAGATCGTTTTTTTTTACGGTTTAGTTTATATAGCGGACGTTCGTCCGTACGTTCGTTTTCGCGAACGGTTTTCGTCCTTTAGCCACAGACAGCGAACGTTCGTTCGTTAGCATGTTCGTCCATTTTTGTTTTTCTCAGATTTTCCGCGGTTATTTCTGATCGCAATTTCTGATCTGATTTTCATTTTAGTATAACTTTTCGCTCGTTTATCGGAATCAGGCGATTCAAGCGCCTAGAGTTTCGTCTCGAAACCCTCTTTTCGTTTAACCAACTCAAACAAGTTCTTGCTACCGTAAAATTTGATTTAGGTCCAGATTAGTAAACGAAGCTTGTTTCTTTCGCTGTTTGACTTTCATTGCTTTGTTTGATTTGATTCTTTTTGCAAACCGGAGTTCTTAAGTTGAACTTTCTGGTTAGGTCTTTTATTTGAGTTTTACCTGTGCATTAGTTGAGTGCTTATTGTATGCTTGTTTGTTTGCGATATAGTACCCGGAGTGCGCCACTTGCTACTTCGAATCTCTAGGTTTCACGGATCATCAGCAAGGCAAGTAACACTTTGATCATACCTCTTTATTACCCAGTTTTATTGTATTAGATCAATCCTCAAACAATTGCATGGTTAGGATGTGATTAATATGTGGGTTTTTGGGAAGTAGATGAGGTAGAACCTATTACCTGTTTTATTATCAAACCTTTGGGAGTTACTTCTGTGTTTGCTTATATTGCTATGATATGCTTGTAGACGTGGATTGGGTGAGTGTATCCATGACAGATGTGAGATTGTTAAATTAATGGTTTACTTAAGGTGGCAACTTAAATTCACATCTGGGTGGATTGAGGCACCTGGGGAACCCAGTGTCGCCTGTATTTTTTTGAAATCCCGGGGTACCGTGTGATTCTCCTATGGACCGCCACCCAGGCTCAAAGGGATCATGAGATTATTCATGCTAGAAACTTCCATGTGCAGCCGCAAGCTACTATGGGCTCTAGCATAGTTGATTAAGTTGCATGAGCTCCTGAAGAGGTAGACTAGCAGATGTAGGGGATGCAGGTTGGTACTGTCTACCCGGAGTAGAGAGTTAATGCTTCCGAAAGACTGTGTCTCGGTCATCCGTTTCTCAAACACCATGTAGTGCGAGAAATCAAGCGGAGGAGATCGAGTCTTGCGGGGAAAAGTGCGCAAACCTCTACAGAATGTATAAACTAATCATGGTTAGTCGTGTCCCCGGTTATGGATGTTTTGAGTATCTAGTACTTGGATTATCATGTGAAATCTCATCATGTTACTTTAAATAATTTTGTTGGGTTAATGATGATGTTTAAATGGGATTGAGTTGGAGTACCCTTCTCAATGTTTAACAACCACCATGATAGTTAAACAAAATTTATTCCTTTGCAGTAGGGAAAAATTGGCTTTATGCAAAACTGTAATCATAGAGCTTTCCACCAGCCATACATGCATCTAGAATACCATTATTCTGTTCATTACTCTCTATATGTTACATGCCAGCATATTCCATGTGCTGACCCGTTTTCGGGCTGCAACGTTCATGTTGCAGACTTTTTAGACGACGAGTAAGGTGCCTTAGGTCGTGGTTCTATACTCACTGATGCCGTTGGAGTTGATGGACTCGCTTATCTTCCAAGCCTTCCGCTGTTATCGTTATTAGATGGCCTTAAGCCATATTTATTGTAATAAGTTCTCTTTTGAGACATTCGATGTAATAAATGTGTGATTGCTACTCTGTTATAAATCCTTCAAGTACTGTGGGTGTCAGCATTACCGATCCAGGGATGACACTGATGCACAAAGATCAGACTGTTTGAGGTCTGGTCTCTACAATTAAATAGCATAATGGATCTGAACATATAATCTTCCACCAAATAAACCATGTAGTAATCAACTACAAGATGTAATCAACACTACTAGTCACCCACAAGTACCAATCTGAGGTTCTGGTACAAAGATTGAACACGAGAGATGAACGAGGGTTTGAGAGGAGATGGTGCTATTGAAGATGTTGATGGATATTGCCCTACCCAAGGTGGGAGAGTTGTTGGTGATGATGATGATGATGATTTCCCCCTCTAGGAGGGAAGTTCCCCCGGCGGAATCGCTCAGCCGGAGGGCAAAAGTGCTCATGCCCAAGTTCCGCCTCGAGACGGCGGCGCTCCGTCCGGAAAGTCCTCCTCTTATTATTTCTAGGTCAAAATGACTTATATACCAGAAGAGGGGCGCCGAAGGTGGGCCGAAGAGGGCACAACCCACCAGCGCGTGCTTGGGCTCCCCGGCGCGCTCAGGTGGGTTGTGCCCACCTGGTGGGCCCCTTGTGGTAGTTATTTGCTCCATTATTCTTCATATATTCCAAAACAATTCTTTGTAAATTTTCAACTCATTTGGAGATGTGCAGAATAGGTAACTCTGATGCAGATTTTCTGGTCAAGAATTCCAGCTGCCGGCTCCCTCTTTGTGTAAACCTTGCATATTAAGAGAGAAAAGGCATTGGAATTACTCCATAAAGCATTCTTATGCATAAAAACATTATAAATAACAGTAGGAAAAGATGATGCAAAATGGACGTATCAACTCCCCCAAGCTTAGACCTTGCTTGTCCCCAAAATGGATCTAGCATAGTGCATAAATTTGATCAATGATAATTCCAATCACTTTTCCTAGCATCACAAGAGAAACTCTTTCTCATAAAACTCATCATGTTAAAGTAGAAAATAATTGACATGCTAAGGTTCAAACAATGAATTCTCTTGAAACTTAACAACCTATGTTCTTAGTCACCAAGCAATTGCAATTCAACTTATTCAACAAGGTCTAAGTAAGAGCTCCACATACTCAATCATCATATAGTCTTCTATGTTGCTAGTACTCAAAGCATATTCTTAGAACAAATGGCATCCATCGAACACAGAGAAAGATAGGGGCTTAATATTTCGCTTCCCAACTCATTTATCATAGAGATAATTGTCAACAATAATAAATCATGATCAAATATATTTGACTGGTCATATGTGCCTAGATCATTCCCCACCACATGATTCTTGCCAACTAGAGAATAATTTAGGTTCAAATGAGAATATGTACTATTGACTCTTGCATAAAAGTAAATACTGAAAAGTAAAAGATAGCCCCTTCATAGAGGGAAGCAGAGGTTGTCATGCTCTTTTTATTTGGACGCCCAAGCTCTTAATGCAAAGGAACGTCATGTTATATTGCCCCTTGTGATAGAAACCTTTATTATGTAGTCCATCGTTTTATTACTTTGCCATCACAAGTTCATACAATGATCAATTTTCCCTTACAATAAAAGATCAAACATATTTAGTAGCAATTTTTATTGCTTTATGCACCGATGACAACTTATTTGAAGGATCTTATTCAATCCATATGTAGGTATTGTGGACACTCATGGCAAGTAACTAAGTTTAATGGTTTTTGGATGCACAAGTAGTATATCTACTTAGTATGAATTTTTGGCTAGCAAAAGATCCTAGGAAAACACCACATGTTGGAGGATCCATGACAATATAGCTTCTATGCAAATATACACAACCATAACTCATTACGTTGTCTTCCTTGTCTAACTTCAACTAATTTGCTCAAGTTTGAAAATAATTAATGGGTATTCACAATCATAGAACATGTCCAATATAATATATTTGTATGTGAAAGTTCTCTTCCGTATACTAATCATTCATGAATTGCTTGTATGACCAATATTGTGATTGTCAAGCTTCAGAAGATTTCACTTTCTAAACCCAATGTTAAGCTACTACTAGGCATGATATGAACATATAATTTCAAGTTTATCATATTCAATTCATTCAACAATTTATTCATAGGATATAAGTGAAGCACAAGAGTAAATGACAAACTACTCCAAAAAGATATAAGTGAAGATCAAACGAGTAGTTGAGTAAAGGGGTAGCTAATTGAGGACTATCTCTTATTTAAAAACTTCCAGCTCTAACTATTTTATTAAAACAACAAGCAAAATGACAATAAAATGGCTTTCTGAGAATAGCACATATCATGTGAAGAAGCAAAAACTTAGGCTCAACTGGGGCTAACCAATAATTGTTGATGAAGAAAAGTGGGATGCCTACCGGGGCATCCCCAAGCTTAGATTCTTGAGACTTATTGAAACATTATCTTGGGATGCCTTGGGCATCCGCAAGCTTGAGCTTTTGTGTCTCCTTAATTCCTTTTATATCACAGTTTCCCTAAATCTTAAAAACTTAATCCAGACAAAACCCAACAAGAACTCATGAGACATGTTAGTATAAATCAACTGAAAACCTTATCATTCTATACTGTAACAAATCACTAAAATTATTATTCAACATTGCATACTAAATGTCCCTGCATATTTAATAGCCCTATCCTCAAACAGAATCATTAAAAAAGCAAACATATGCAAATATAATAGCAATCTATCAAAACGGTACAATCTATAAAGAATGCAAGAATATCAATACTTCTTTAACTTCAAAAATTCTGAAAAAATTACCACACTGTAGAAAATTATCATAAGATATTTTGTTAAAATTCCAAGATTTTATCACATCCTGACTTTCCAGAAGAATACAGACAATGACAACAAACTTTCTGTTTTTAAACAACAACATGTAGGCTTGCAAAATAAGCATGGTAAAGGCTATACTTGACTTTTCTTATTGAAATAAAAGATACAAAACATTATTTGAAATACCAGCAAGCAAATCCTAATGAAATAAAATGACGCTCCAAGCAAAACGCATATCATGTGAAGAATGAAAATATAGCTGCAAGTGATGTTATCGATATTGTTGGAGACAAAAGAGGGGATGCCTTCCAGGGCATCCCCAAGCTTAGTTTCTTTAATCTTCCTTGAATATTACCTTGGGGTGCCTTGGGCATCCCCAATCTTAGGGTCTTGCCACTCCTTATTCTCCTCATATCGATATCTCACCCAAAACTTGAAAACTTCAATCACACAAAACTTAACGGAACTTCGTGAGATAGATTAGTATGATAAAGAGCAAACTATTCACTTTGGTACTATCAAAGACAAGATCCATAATTTTTCTCACACAATTACTACTGTACCTTATCATTTACACAATTTATATTGAGCAATATAAGCATAGAAACTAGGAAAGAAGATAACTATGAATTGAAAATAGAATCTATCAAAAACAAAACAGTCTGTAATGATTTGGACAACAACCAAACTTTTGCTACTCCAAAAATTCTCAAAATTTAGAAAAATGCGGGAAATTTGTATATAAATCATGTGTAAAAAATTCAGAAGCTTTAGTCACTTCTTCGATTTTTTAAAATTGTTTTACTGGACGCAAAAGTTTCTATTTTCCAATAAAATCAAATCAACTATCACCAAACATAATCCCAAAGGCTTCACTTGGCACTTTATTGAAACAAAAGCTAGAAAACATGATTACTACAGTAGACTAAGCATGTGAACACACAAAAATAGTAGGGGTAAATGTTGGGTTGTCTCCCAACAAGCGCTTTTTTCTTTAATGCCTTTTTACCTAGGCATGATGATTTCAATGATGCTCACATAAAAGATAAGAATTGAAACATAACGGGAACATCATGGAACATATGACTAGCACATTTAAGACTAACCCACTTCCTATGCATATGGATTTTGTGAGAAAAAAATTCATGGGAGCAACAATAAACTAGCATAAGAAGGTAAAATAAACATAACTTCAAGATTTTCAACACATAGAGAGGAAACTTGATATTATATATTGAGACATGTAGAATCATATGTTCCTCTCTCATAATAATTTTCATTAGCATCATGAATGAATTCAACAATATAACAATCACACAAATCATTCTTTTCATGATCTACAAGCATAGAAATTTTATTACTCTCCACATAAGCAAATTTATTCTCATCAATAGTAGTGGGAGCAAACTCAACAAAGTTGAAAATTAAAATCATGATGACAAGTTTCATGGTTATCATTATTCAATATAGCATACATGTCATCACCATAATTATCATAGATAGCAACTTTGTTGTCATAATAAATTGAAACCTCTTCCAAAATAGTGGATTCATCACCAAATAAAGTCATGACCTCTCCAAATCCACTTTCACAATTATTAAAATAAGATTTAACACCCTCCATAATAGTGGGATCATCATTACCTAGAGTTTACACTCTTCCAAACCCACATTCATAAATATAATCATCATAAATAGGAGGCATGCTATCATCATAATAAATTTTCTCATTAGAACTTGGGGGACTAAAAATATCATCTTCATCAAACATAGCATCCCCAAGCTTATGGCTTCGCATATCACTAGCACCATGGATATTGAAAGCATTCATACTAGCAACATTGCAATCATGACCACCATTCAAAGATTTTTTTTATCAAATATTTTATAGAATTCTTCTTCTATCAATTGAGTACAATTTTCCTTTCCATCATTTTCACGAAAGACATTATAAAGATGAATAATATGATGCAACCTCAATTCCATTTTTCTATAGTTTTCTTTTTTATAAAGCAAACTAGGACAAGACAAGAAACTAAAAGATTCAACTGCAAGATCTAAAGATATACCTTCAAGCACTCACCTCCCAGACAACGGCACCAGAAAAGAGCTTGATGTGTACTACAAAACTTGTTCTTGTAGACTCGTGTTGGGCCTCCAAGCGCAGAGTTTTGTAGGACAGTAGCAAGTTTCCCTCAAGTGGATGACCTAAGGTTTATCAATCCGTGGGAGGCGTAGGATGAAGATGGTCTCTCTCAAACAACCCTGCAACCAAATAACAAAAAGTCTCTTGTGTCCCCAACACACCAAATACAATGGTAATTTGTATAAGTGTACTAGTTCGGTGAAGGGGTGTTGATACAAGCGTAGTAATGATAGTAGATATTGATTTTTGTAACAGAAACAATAAAAGAAGCAAGGTAGCAATTGATAAAACGGAGCACAAATGATATTGCAATGCTTGAAAATGAGGCCTAGGGTTCGTACTTTCGCTAGTGCAATCTCTCAATAATGCTAATATAATTGTATCATATAACCATCCATCAATGTGTGATGAAGAATCACTCCAAAGTTCCTATCTAGCGGAGAACAAAAGAAGAAATTGTTTGTTGGGTATGGAACCACCTCAAAGCTATTCTTTCTGATCAATCTATCCTAGAGTTCGTATTAAAATAACACCAAGCTATTCTTTCTGATCGATCTAACCAACAGTTCATACTAAAATAACACCATCTGATACACATCAACCAACTCTAATGTCACCTAGATACTCCAATGTCACAGAGAGTATCCGTGAGTTGATTATACGATATGCATCAAAAAAAAATTCAGATTCATAATACTCAATCCAACAAAAAGAACCTCAAAGAGTGCCCCGAGATTTCTACCGGAGAAACAAAGACGAGAACGTGCATCAACCCCTATGCATAGATTACCCCAATGTCACCTCGAGAATCCGCAAGTTAGGTGCCAAAACACACATCAAGTGAATCAATATGATACCCCATTGTCACCACGAGTATTCACAGAAGGACATACATCAAGTGTTCTCAAATCCATAAAAGTATTCAATCCGATAAGAACGAAATCTCAAAGGGAAAACTCAATTCACAACAAGATAGAGAGGGGAAAACACCATATGATCCAACTATAATAACAAAACCCGCTATACATCAAGATCGTGACATCTCAAGAACATGAGAGAGAGATTAAACACATAGCTACTGGTACAAATCCTCAGCCCCGAGGGTGGACTACTCCCTCCTCATCATGGTGGCCGTTGGGATGATTAAGTTGGCCACAGGTGATGATTTCCCCCTCCGACAGGGTGCCGGAATGGGGCCTAGATTGGTTTTTCCTGGCTACAGAGGCTTGTGGCGGTGGAACTTCTGATCTAGGGTTATTTCTGGGGGTTTCTACATTTATAGGATTTTTTGGCATTGGTTTCACGCTAAGATGGGCCTCGAGGTGAGCACAACCTACCACGCCTCCGGTTGGGCTCCAAGCGTGCCCTGGTGGGTTGTGCCCTCCTCGTGGGTCTTTTGGCCCTCCCACAAAGCTTTGGGGCTCTCTTTTGTTCCAAAAAAAATCGTCAAAGTTTCAGCTCATTTGGAGAACTTTCATTTCTGCACAAAAAACAACAGCACGGTAGTTCTGCTGAAAACAGCATCAGTCTGGGTCAGTTCCATGCAAATCATACCAAAACCATATAAATTGTTGTAAACATGGCATGCATACTTCATAAAATATAGATACGTTGGAGACGTATCATTCCATAAAATACTTTTTGTTAGCTTTGAAATATATAAAAAATTAGGAAAATAATAAACAACCGGGAATGTGAACCAGGAAGCGACAAGCCTGGGGGCGTGCCCTACCCCCTAGGTGCGCATCCCGAGCTTATGACTCCCTCATGGACTTTCTGGACTCCATTTTTCTTCCATATTACTTGTCCTGCATAGGAAAATTTCTTTATATATACTCTCAGATGTTTTGACCACCGTATCGCAAGTTTCCCATCTGTTCTTGTATCGGGTTGTTTTCCTAGCAGATAAGACAACATGTCATCCTCGGATGGAGAGAGTTATGTTTCTCATTATGTTGCCAATCCAAGGATTTACGGTGATGTTGATCCATATGAGTGGCCCACACATGAAGAAAAAGAAGAGGAGGATTTGAAACAGACAGATTGCTCAAGCGAAGAAGAAGAAGATATCCCCCTACCTCAACCAGGGAACATGCATGTGGAGTTAAATAAATCAAGCCTCCCGAAAACAGTAAAATCTTCTAAGTTCCAATTTAATCCTTTTTGTCGTATGCAGGGAGAAGAGGACAAGTTGCCTCGCAAAATCAGGAACTTGATCAGGAAGTCTACAAGCTAAAAGAGGAAAATCATATCCTCAAGTGGCAGGACAAGCCCACTACATCATCACCACCATCACCGAAGAAGCAGACTTGAGCACACGGGTATGGGAACCACCCTTGGCTTGTTCCAACACTACTAGGGAAAACCCTAGAAGTAGTGAGGGGTTTTTTCCCGTGCTACTGCTAGGGCGCTACAACTAACTTTTAGCAGTAGTGTTGGTATTGTCCCCGCTACTGCTAATTACTAGCAGCGCGCCCTAATCCGGCGCTACTACTATTCTTCTATATCCCATTTCTCTTCTTTTTTATACTGTATTTAATACACTGTTATAAAAGTTTTCATATATTAGCAATTTAGAGATTGTTATATCATTATGATCATGATAAGTTATTATATCATTGGGTGGAAGAAAAATGGATTAGATTCAAATGGATGGATCGTACTACTAATCCAACTTGGTCACTTTGGATCCATCCACTTGAATCTCCGTTTCTCTTCCACCCAATGATATAACAATTCATCATCATCATCATAATAACAACTCGTCATCATCCTAACAACTCATCATCATAAAAAGAAACTCATCATCATCATCATCATAGTCATATAACAACTCCTCATCATCATAACAACTCTTCATCATCATCATCATCTATGAGTCATATAACAACCCATAGTTCTGACACATTCTAGCACATAACTCATCATCATCATAATAACAACTTCCCATCATCATAGTCATAATCAACACTAGCTAATTTTTCTTACTACCTAGGACCTACTCCTCTCTCTTAGGTAAAATATCATAAAATAGGTAAACCGGTTCATCTCCAAAATGGAGAATGGAGATCCACCTGTCTCCAACCTGTGGCTTGCGCAAATTCATGTTGTCTCCAATTGGTTGCCTACGCGCATTCATTACTCTGCTCCATTCTTTGATATTCACCCTTTCATCTTTTAAAGAAATATAGTATGCACTGTTGTAAGCCGTCGGTGGAGTTAGTCGTAAGCTAACCATATGCATATGACCTTCGGAAAACATCAAGTTAGGCACAACCTCCTTCGGGAGCTTCTATTGAACAACATAATAGTAACTATATAGTTAGGAATGTAGTTTACTTAAGAAGAATATATGCAACCATAGTTAACAAAATCATACCATGTTTTTTGCAATGAAATTACCATGATGCAACTCATGGACTAGTGGCACACATCCACTAAAATTTGTGTTGATATGATAATTGGTCTTAAAAGTCTCAACATCATTTATAAATGAGACTCCTTTCTCCTCACAAGTTAGCTCGGAGCCATAAGTGTAGTACGTCTTGTACATCCTTTCGATTCTTTCTTAAAGATAAGAAATACTACCTCCGTCCAGGTTTAAAAGGCCCCTCAGCCTCGATCTCTCGTCCGTAATTTTAAGGCCGATAGTAATTGTGGCGCCGCTTTTTCGCTAGAATCGACTGGCATTAGGGAAGTTGATTGGCCGAGCCTAAAAAGCAACTGCATGCAAGGCGAAGCTGCATGCAAGTGGGGTAGTTGGGCTGCATGCAAGCGCTTGACGGTGAAGGACCTACCATTTTGTAGGTGAGGCCTATTGCACATACCGGGTCGTCGCAGTAGTAACCACACTCAGGGATCCTATCATCGTCAGACATTTCCTGCATTCAAAATTCAAAGATTATAAATTGACGGCAATTACCAAGAACTCAACACACACATCACTATTCACCACAGGCTGACTTTCAATCTGTCGAGTCTTTTCATGAAAATTCTCATCTCACGTGGTGTATATGGCGGGCACTCCCTCTCTGATATATTCGACCGTCGGTGATGGTCGCTCCTCCCTTCGTCCCTGAGTGAATTACACTAAAATGTCTAGCACAGGGGAACGAAGGAGAAGCAACCCCCATGATAACAGTCGGGATTCTTCCTCTCTGGCACTTGCATCCATCAGTGATGGTCCTCCTCCTTTCATTCGAAAGTGCATTACATCAAAACGTCTAGCACATGTGAATGAAGAAGAAGCGACCCCCACGACAACAATCGGGATTCTTCCTCTTTGATATTTTAGCTGTATATGGTGGACAATCCCTCACTGATTTTTCGACCATCCTATAAACAAAAACAAAGAAAAATATAATAAAACAAACTCCCCCTAGAAAGTTGATTGTTTGGAGGGCACCAGTAGATTCGGCTAGCCATGGCTAGTGTTTGTATGGTTGAGGGGGAGTAAACTTTTCATTTCCGCATGGGAACCGCCAATAATGTGTTTATCATGGAAGATGCTGAAATCAATTGTCGCAACGTTGACAAGTAAAGCACACAAATAAAAATGTATTCATCTCTGTTTCAAGCTTTGAGCTCTGGCACCTCTATAAATCACCGCTTCCCTCTGCGAAGCGACTTTCTATTTACTTCTATGTTATTTACTTTAATTTTTGAGTCATCACCTTATCATTTAAAGCACCAATTTGGGGTCCGCTATTTTCATTCTTAGTTTAACATGCATTGAGTCTAGTTAAGGTTGGATATGAGCATGACTGGATTGATTATACTATGAATTACAATGTTTAGTCACCGCTTGAACTTCGGAGTAGCTATGCATTTATGTTTTGGGTTTTCTAAATCTATGCCCCTGGTTAGCTCGCTGTGCTCAGTTTCCCCCCTAGCAACTAACGATGCTCACTTTTACCCTCCCTACTCCACCAGGTGCTCACAAAAACCCAAACAGAGCACTTCTGTCCGGTCAATATGTATAGGTAAAATTACATGTATAAATGATGTCTGGAGAACTCCTAAGAGTATGTAGTACCACATTGAAATATACCTCTTAACCAAGAACACTATACGTCTTTATCATTTTCAATTTATACTATTAGTTATTTTAATACGTATCAATGTAAGTTTTACGAAAAAATCGTCGAAGCCCTTAGTTTATGTGGTATACCTTTATTACATACAAAAAATGCAGTTCACTTATTAATAAAATGAAATAAAATATGTGACCTCAAATATAAGTTTTCATGAAACACATTTTGGGTGTCTAGTAACTTTAATGAATTACATTAAAATGATAAAGATGTATTAATAATTCATATATGTGGTATACGAGCAGCGGGAGTTGCTACGTCTTGAGCTAGCGTTGGTTTTCCCCGAAGAGGAGAGGGTGATGCAGCAAAGTGTAGCGTAAGTATTTCCCTCAGTTTTGAGAACCAAGGTATCAATCCAGTAGGAGGCTCCTCAAAAGTCCCACGCACCTACACAAACAAATTGAGAACTCACAACCAACGCAATAAAGGGGTTGTCAATCCCTTCACGGCCGCTCGCGAAAAGTGAGATCTGATAGAGAGATAATAATATTTTTGGTATTTTATAAGATAGATGCAAAAAGTAAATATGCAAATAAAGATAGATTGAAAGCAAACATGATAAAAGATAGACCCGGGGGCCATAGGTTTCACTAGAGGCTTCTCTCGAGATAGCATAAATATTACGGTGGGTGAACAAATTACTGTCGAGCAATTGATAGAAAAGCGCATAGTTATGACGTTATCTAGGCATGATCATGTATATAGGCATCACGTCCATAACAAGTAGACCGACTCCTGCCTGCATCTACTACTGTTACTCCACACATCGACCGACTCCTGCCTGCATCTAGAGTATTAAGTTCATAAGAACAGAGTAACGCATTAAGCAAGATGACATGATGTAGAGGGATAAACACATGCAATATGATATAAACCCCATCTTGTTATCCTCGATGGCAACAATACAATACGTGTCTTGCAACCCTTTCTGTCACTGGATAAGATCACCGCAAGATTGAACCCAAAGCTAAACACTTCTCCCATGGCAAGAAAGATCAATCTAGTAGGCCAAACCAAACTGATAATTCAAAGAGACTTGCAAAGATAACTCAATCATACATAAAAGAATTCAGAGAAGATTCAAATATTATTCATAGATAAACTTGATCATAAACCCACAATTCATCGGATCTCAACAAACACACCGCAAAAAGAGATTACATCGAATAAATCTCCACAAGAGAGGGGGAGAACATTGTATTGAGACCCAAAAAGAGAGAAGAAGCCATCTAGCTAATAACTATGGACCCGTAGGTCTGTGGTAAACTACTCACAACTCATCGGAGAGGCTATGGTGTTGATGTAGAAGCCCTTCGTGGTCGATTCCCCCTCCGGCGGAGTGCCGGCGAAGGCTCCAAGATGGAATCTCGCGGATATAGAAGGTTACGGCGGTGGAAATTGTGTTTCGTGGTGCTCCTAGATGTTTTCGGGGTCCGTAGGTATATATAGGAGGAAGAAGTACGTCGGTGGACGCCCGAGGGGCCCACGAGACAAGGGGCGCACCCTATAGGGGGGGCGCCCTCCTATCTTGTGGGGCCCTCGGAGCTTTCTTGACTTGCACTCCAGGCTCTCCGGATCAAATTTGTTCCAAAAATAATGCTCCCGAAGGTTTCATTCCGTTTGGACTCCGTTTGATATTCTTTTTCTTCCAAATACTGAAATAGGCAAAAAAAACAGCAATACGGGCTGGGCCTCCGGTTAGTAGGTTACTCCCAAAAATTATATAAATGTGTAAAATAAAGCCCATAAACATCCAAAAGGGGTAATATAATAGCATGAAACAATCAAAAATTATAGATACGTTGGAGACGTATCAAGCATCCCCAAGCTTAATTCCTGCTCGTCCTCGAGTAGGTAAATGATAAAAAGAGAATTTTTGATGTGGAATGCTACCTAGCATAATTCATAATGTAATTTTCTTCATTGTGGCATGAATGTTCAGATCGAAATGAATACAAAATAAAAGTTCATATTGACATAAGAAATAGTAACACTTCAAGCATACTATTCAAAGTAATCATGTCTTCTCAAAATAACATGGCAAAAGAAAGTTCATCCCTACAAAATCATATAGTTAGGCTATGCTTCATTTTCGTCACACAAAGATGTTCCCAACTTCTATACCTCCGATGACAAGCCAAGCAATTGTTTCATACTTAAATAATCTCAAACTTTTTCAACCTTCATGCAATACATGAGCGTGAGCCATGGATATAGCACTATGGGTGGAATAGAATATGATGATGGGCATTGTGTGGAGAAGAAAAAAAGGGAGAAAGTCTCACATTGACGAGGATAATCAATGGGCTATGGAGATGCCCATCAATTGATGTCAACATGAGGAGTAGGGATTGCCATGCAACGGATGCACTAGAGCTACAAATGAATGCTCAACAACAGAAAACTAGTGGGTGTGCATCCAACTTGCTTGCTCATGAAGACCTAGGGCATTTGAGGAAGCCCATCGTAGGAATATACAAGCCAAGTTCTATAATGAAAAATTCCCACTAGTATGAAAAAGACAACTTATGAGACTCACTACATGAAAAACAACGTGCTACTTTGAAGCACAAGATATGAGACTACATAAAGAACAAGGTGCTACTTTGAAGCACAAGTGTGGAAAAATAGATAGTAACATTGCCCTTTTTATTTATTTATTTATTTTCTTTTTTTATTATTTTTATTATTTTTCCTTTTTTTCTTTGGGCCTTTCTCTTTTTTTTCTTTTTTTGGCCTTTCTTTTTTTTTCTTTGGGCAATGTTCTAATAATGATGATCAGCACACTTCTATTGATTACAACATAAGAATTACAACTCGAAACTAGAACAAGATATGACTCTATATGAATGCCTATGGCGGTGTACCGGGATGGTGCAATGAATCAAGAGTGACATGTATGAAAAATAATGCATGGTGGCTTTGCCACCAATACGATGTCAACTACATGATCATGCAATGGAAAAATGACAAAAGTAATGCGTTTCATAATAATGAAGAACGGGACGGTGGAAAGTTGCATGGCAATATATCTCGGAATGGCTATGGAAATGCCATAATAGGTAGATATAATGAGGTTTATGTGTGATAGAGCGTATCGTATCACAGGGTTTGGATGCACCGGCAAAGTTTGCACCAACTCTCAAGGTGAGAAAGGGCAATGCACGGTACCAAAGAAGCTAGCAAAGGCGGAAAGGTAAAAGTGTGTATAATCCATGGACTCAACATTAGTCAAAAGAACTCATATACTTATTGCAAAAGTTTAGAAGTCATCAAAAGTCAAGTACTACGTGCATGCTCCTAGGGGGATATATTGGTAGGAAAAGACCATCGCTCATCCCCGACCGCCACTCATAAGGATGCACAAGCCAAGTACACTTCATGTTTCAAATTTGTTACACAACTTTAACCATACGTGCATGCAAAGGGACTTGCTAACTTCAACACAAGCATTATTTGAATTCATAATCACCCAACTAGCATGACTTTAATATCACTACCTCCATATCTCAAAACAATTATCAAGTATCAAGTTGATCATAGCATCCAATTCACTTCCTATGATAGTTTTTATTATATCCAACTTGTATGCTCATCATTCTAAGACCAACTTTGTAACCTTAGCAAATACCATGCTGTTCTAAAAGACTCTACAAATGATATAAGTGAAGCATGAGAGACTAGTAATTTCTTCAAAATTAAGACACCACCGTCGTGCTCTAAAAGATATAAGTGGAGCACTAGAGCAAAAACTATCAAACTCAAAAAATATAAGTGAAGCACATAGAGTATTCTAGCAAATTCTAATCAAATAGGCTTATCCCAAAAGATGTGTACAGAAAGGATGATTGTGGTAAACTAAAAAGCAAAGTCTAATATAATACATGACGCTCCAAGCAAAACATATATCATGTGGCGAATAAAAATATAGCTCCAAGTAAAGTTACCAATGAACGAAGACGAAAGAGGGGATGCCTTCCCAGGGCATCCCCAAGCTTAGGATTTTGGCTATTATTGAATATCTTGGGGTGCCATGGGCATCCCCAAGCTTAGGCTCTTGCCACCCTTTATTCCATAGTCCATAAAAGCTTTACCCAAAACTTGAAAACGTCACAACACAAAACTCAACAGGAAATCTTATAAGCTCGGTTAGTGAAAGAAAACAAAACCACCACATAAGGTACTGCAATGAACTCATTTTTTATTTATTTTGGTGTTAAACCTACTGTATTCCAACTTCCTTATGGTTTATAAACTAATTTACTAGCCATAGATGCATTGAAATAAGCAAACAACACACGAAAAACAGAATCTGTCAAAAACAGAACAGTCTGTAGCAATCTGTAACTAACACAAACTTCTGTAACTCTAAAAATCCTACCAAAATAGGACATACTGGACAATTTGTCTATTGATCAGAAGAGAAAAGAATCAATGCAAAATCACGTTTCTGTGATTTATTGAATTTTTTCTCGTGAGCGCAAAGTTTCTGTTTTTCAGCAGAATCAAATCAACTATCATCATAGTTTATCCTATAGGTTCTACTTGGCACAAACACTAATTAAAAGATAAAAACACATCTAAAAAGAGAGTAGATGCAAGATTTATTCCTAAACAGGAGCAAAAACAAAAAACATAAAGAAAAATTGGGTTGCCTCCCAACTAGCGCTATCGTTTAACGCCCCTAGCTAGGCATAAAAGCGAAGATAGATCTAACTAGTGCCATCTTTGGCACTAGATTCATAAGTAGCACGCATGATAGATTCATAAGGTAATTTGACTTTCTTTCTTGGAAAGTGCTCCATGCCTTTCTTTAAAGGAAATTGGAATCTAATGTTCCCTTCCTTCATATCAATAATCGCACCAATCGTTCTAAGGAAAGGTCTACCAAGAATAATAGGGCAAGAAAGATTGCAATCTATATCAAGAACGATAAAATCTACGGGCACCAAATTTCTATTTGCAACAATAAGAACATCATTGATCCTTCCCATAGGCTTTTTAATGGTGGAATCCGCAAGGTGCAAATTTAAAGAGCAATCATCAAGATCATGGAAACCTAGAATATCACATAGAGTTTTCGGAATCGTGGAAACACAAGCACCCAAATCACACAAAGCAAAACACTCATAATCTTTAATTCTAATCTTTATAGTAGGTTCCCACTCATCATTAAGTTTTCTAGGTATAGAAACTTCCAAATTAAGTTTTTCATCATAAGATTGCAACAAGGCATCAACGATATGTTTGGTAAAAGCTTTATTTTGACTATAAGCATGAGGAGAATTAACAACGGATTGCAACAAGGGAATACAACCTTTTAAAGAGAAATTATCATAATCAAATTCCTTGAAATCTGAGATAGTGGGTTCAATATTATTAGAAGTTGAAGATTCTCCTATCTCTCTTTTACCAAATTTAACATCACGATCTAAAGATTCCGAATTTTTGGGACGCCTTCTAGGCAAAGTGGATTCGTCATCACTCTCATAATCATCAAAATTCATCTTGCAAAACATAGATCTAATCGGAGACGCATCAATAACTTTAAGATCCTCATCATTATTTTCACGTAATTTTTCTGGTTTAGCGGCAATCTTATTGACTAAGGTGGCTTGCTTATCAGAAATTTTGGCTATAGCATTTTCAAGCCGGGTAATTTGAGTGTTAACACCATAGAATTATTTATTCGTATCATCAAGCTCTTTGTTCATAAACCCCAAAAAACTTTTCTGTTCCTTAAGCTCTTTTCTAAAGAAATTATTATGCTCAAATTGCAAATTCATAAAGCTTCTAATATTTGATTCAATCTCATCCATCCTTCTGAGAAGGTGTTCAGGTCCCTTAGGCACGGCCATAAGGTCAAACAAGCAAACAAGCACACAAAAGAAGGCAAGCGAAAAGAGAGGAGGAGATTGGGAAAGAGAGGGCGAATAAAACGGCAAGGGTGAAGTGGGGGAGAGGAAAACGAGAGGCAAATAATGTAAATGCAAGGGAGATGGGTTTGTGATGGGTACTTGGTATGTCTTGACTTGAGCGAAGACCTCCCCGGCAACGGCGCCAGAAATCCATCTTGCTACGTCTTGAGCTAGCGTTGGTTTTCCCCGAAGAGGAGAGGGTGATGCAGCAAAGTCTAGCGTAAGTATTTCCCTCAGTTTTGAGAACCAAGGTATCAATCCAGTAGGAGGCTCCTCAAAAGTCCCACGCACCTACACAAACAAACTGAGAACTCGCAACCAACGCAATAAAGGGGTTGTCAATCCCTTCACGGCCGCTCGCGAAAAGTGAGATCTGATAGAGAGATAATAATATTTTTGGTATTTTATAAGATAGATGCAAAAAGTAAAGATGCAAATAAAGATAGATTGAAAGCAAATATGATAAGAGATAGACCCGGGGGCCATAGGTTTCACTAGAGGCTTCTCTCGAGATAGCATAAATATTACGGTGGGTGAACAAATTACTGTCGAGCAATTGATAGAAAAGCGCATAGTTATGACGTTATCTAGGCATGATCATGTATATAGGCATCACGTCCATAACAAGTAGACCGACTCCTGCCTGCATCTACTACTATTACTCCACACATCGACCGACTCCTGCCTGCATCCAGAGTATTAAGTTCATAAGAACATAGTAACGCATTAAGCAAGATGACATGATGTAGAGGGATAAACACATGCACTATGATATAAACCCCATCTTGTTATCCTCGATGGCAACAATACAATACGTGTCTTGCAACCCTTTCTGTCACTGGGTAAGATCACCGCAAGATTGAACCCAAAGCTAAACACTTCTCCCATGGCAAGAAAGATCAATCTAGTAGGTCAAACCAAACTAATAATTCGAAGAGCCTTGCAAAGATAACTCAATCATACATAAAAGAATTTAGAGAAGATTCAAATATTATTCATAGATAAACTTGATCATAAACCCACAATTCATCGGATATCGACAAACACACCGCAAAAAGAGATTACATCGAATAGATCTCCACAAGAGAGGGGGAGAACATTGTATTGAGATCCAAAAAGAGAGAAGAAGCCATCTAGCTAATAACTATGGACCCGTAGGTCTGTGGTAAACTACTCACAACGCATCGGAGAGGCTATGGTGTTGATGTAGAAGCCCTCCGTGGTCGATTCCCCCTCCGGCAGAGTGCCGGCGAAGGCTCCAAGATGGAATCTCGCGGATATAGAAGGTTACGGCGGTGGAAATTGTGTTTCGTGGTGCTCCTGGATGTTTTCGGGGTCCGTAGGTATATATAGGAGGAAGAAGTACGTCGGTGGACGCCCGAGGGGCCCACGAGACAGGGGGCGCACCCTAAGGGGGGGGGGCTCATATCTCGTGGGGCCCTCGGAGCTTTCTTGACTTGCACTCCAGGCTCTCCGGATCAGATTTGTTCCAAAAATAACGCTCCCGAAGGTTTCATTCTGTTTGGACTGCGTTTGATATTCCTTTTCTTCGAAATACTGAAATAGGCAAAAAAACAGCAATACAGGCTGGGCCTCCGGTTAGTAGGTTAGTCCCAAAAATGATATAAATGTGTAAAATAAAGCCCATAAACATCCAAAAGGGGTAATATAATAGCATGAAACAATCAAAAATTATAGATACGGTTGAGACTATCAGGAGTACATACTCTCAGGACTATATAACATTTTTCCTATATATTATAGATATTAAAATTTTACAGTAAAAACAATCTAATAATTATTAAGTATTGTGGTTAATTATGCTAACCAAGTAATAGAAAAGTATACATTGTTCAGGCTCAAGTAAGCTTAAAGAAGTATGAAAGTTAAGAATAAAAATATTTATTTTGATTCGTCTGGGTTAAAAAGTTGTTTGGACCGCAACAAGTAAAATTCAAGATTTGCGAGCTAAGCAATATTGATGTGTGTGAACAACACATCTAAAATATCTTGGTGATAGGGGAGGGGTTATTTATAGCAGTGTGAGTGGGATGATGCCTCAATGATGTGTGTATGATCAGGTGAGAGGGCAGAGAGTTGGCAATGTATTTTTTGTGTAATGGAGCTTTTTGTAACTTTTTTTAGAGGAGAATCAAAGAAAAATATTAGAATCATAGCACCACCTCCCCTTTATTTTAATGCCACAGTAAAACAACATCTATTTTTATGGAGCCAGGTACATGCATGATTAGACCCTAGGCTGAAACCTCCGTCTCTCCGCCCTATTCGACTGTAAGCGTCTTGAGTGCCGCGTGTTCCTCTACGATATGGAACCGCTGAGGAAAAGGAAATTTGTGGATATCCACCTCTTTTCCTCTTCACTTGGCTAGGTACATGTAAAAGTTGGATCATTTTGTGTTATAAAGAAAGCAGAGATTAGGCTTTGATAAACCTACCGTTATGTACATACTCGCCGTGGACGGTTGTTCGAATTGCTCTTGTTGTTCAGTAGTGCATATATAAGGTTCAGATCAATTTTTACAATTGATTCATTATAATTAAATTCATGACGATCATATATAGGTAGAAAGTTTATTGGATAGTACTCTACAGAACTATCACAAAATATACAAACTCTGAAACCCGGAACTATAGGGTGTGCGGCCCTGAGTCAATGAGACTTAATCACTTAATTAAGTTTTAGTCGGTTTACGTCATGTATATGTGCCTAGGGCAGTTTGGCTCAATCGACTCATTTTGTTTGTTCTGTACTTTTTTGGGTTGTTGTCGTAGACTCTCATTGTCTTTTGGCTGTTGTTTGTTTTGGTGGTATTCTCTTTTCTTGCTTGGGCTTGCCCATGTTACTAACTTTTTGTGCTTTTTCCTTTTTCACCTGTGTGCTTTTTTGTTTCATGATGAAATAAACTAAGTCATTCCACAAGTGTCTATTATACATATCTATCCAGCTGAGTAATACAAGGCCATCGAAGTAAATTGTCATTGGTGCAAACATAAAATTTATAAAACTTTCCGTTCCATAATGTAGTGTGTATAGATTTTTTTTGAAAAGTCAAACTTTGCATATTCTTGACCAAATTTATAGAGAAAACTATTTATATCTACAATATCAATATATATAAAATATGAAACTACAACTTGTGAGAAGTCTAATGATATATGTTTGACATTTTTAATATAAATATTTTTCTCCATAAATTTGGTCAAAGTTTGTGACGGTTGACCTTTCTATAAATTTGTGTGCACTACATTATCATTTCCAGCCATCCAAGCAGGCCCAAAGTTTTTTTCTTTTTTACTTTGGCACCACACTACAAAATGGTTAGCACCAGGTAGAGTCGGTGCTAAGATTTACACTGAATGTAAACTAACATTGGTCATGGCCCTAAAGAACATCTATCTTCTTTCCCATAAAAACTACTGGAATAAATTATCATTTTATCGATTTCATTTTTGTATAGACCATTACACCACCCCCATGTGACACCAGATGCGTGTCACCCCAGTCTGTGCCGCAACACATCATCATCATCTCCCCCAAGCTCCACATCACCACCTTCGAGAAGCAAAGGAAACAAACCTATCAATTTCATCCAAGGCACACCGCTGAAATGGCAAAGAATCGGTACTGCTCCTGCCGAGAGAGATGCATACACATAGAGAAGTTTTTACAGACTTCACGGACGAGCACATGTGGCGTCTTCTATTTGGGACTAGGAAGTGACAGGGGCCCACCCCCCTAAAAATCAGGAGAGGGGGGGGGGGGGGGTAACCAATCCGCAAAACATCCATAGCAGGTCCGTGCCTATAGCATTATTCCGTTTCTCTCCACAGAATTACAACAAAAATAAGTTTGCATAAGAACCACCTATTCACCTTTTTTGAGTGCATTCCACTTTTTACCCAAACCCAGTTTCATGTTTGTGACAGTATTTACCAAAACAAAATCACATTTTTACTCAATTAAATCAAACTTTTTCAGGAAAATACCTCGTTAAAAAATTCCTTGTTTCTCATTGGCTGTGCGTGCCACGTCAGTGGTTTAGTTTTCAATCTTGTTTATTTTTCCTTTGGTTTTGACCCAGCCCACCTGGTCGAGCTTCAATTGACCCACGCCTCGCCACAACGCTGGTCAAGCCGCACCCGACCCACCTGACCCACCGTCAATGGCGTCCTCCTCCTCGTCCCCGACGGCTCCATTGCTCGTGTCTCCCTATGACAACTAGGATCAGGATGCGACTGCTTGGGGGAACAACGGTAGTCGGCAGGAGCGAACCAACCTGTGGTTGGATGGTTAGAGGGACCGTGGTATCCCCAACCCACCAGGGTTCAAATCCTGGTGTTCGCATTTATTTCTAGATTTATTTAAGGATTTCCGGCGATGCGCATTCAGTGGGAGGAGACGTTCCCGTCGACGACGAGGCGCCTACGGTGACTTCGTAAATCTTAAGATGATATGCCGACTCAGTCTTTCAGAGGTGCTCATAAGGGCATGGTGTGCGTGTGTACGTTCATAGGGGTGGGTGTATGCGCGTGTATATGAGCGCTTGTGTCTGTACTGATGTTAAAAAAAAATGGTAGTCGGCAGGAGCAGTGCCGAGCCAAATCCTATTCCCCGCCTTCAACACCGAATACAGTGCATTTCGTACAGGGCGCATACCCCTCCTGTACGATTGGTTGGATAACGGGCCGGCCCATCCCGCTTCCTTCCGCCTTTTTTTTCTGTTTTCTATATAAAAAAATAAAAAACAAAAAGAGTGTGCAATGGGACGATTCGAACCCGCGTCGTTCTTGTAAATAGTACAATGGCACAACCAACCAGACAACAGTTCATATGCTGAGTTGTTTCGCCTTTTAACCTATTTCTTCTTCTTTCTTCGTTTTTTCTCTCTGTTCTATTTTTCTTTCCTTTTCCAAATTTGTGAGAAGTAATTGCGAAAGAAAGTCATGAACTTTTTTCTTGAAAGTAGATGAACGCGTGTGATAACTGATAAGGCAATCAGACTCGGATTAGGCCCACACCGACCTGGGCCCGAGTTCGTTATATAGACCGCGGCAGAGGCTTTTGAGGTCGTACCTTGTGAAGAAGAAGCCCGCGTTTGTCTTCCCCTTCCGGGCGGAAACCCTCGTCGCCGGAATGGAAGAAGCGGCCGCCCGATCCCATGCTCCTCCTTTCCCTCGTCCCGCCCTTCGGGCGAAGCGTCCAAGGATCACCTGTTCCTGTTGCGAGAGCCAAGGAGGAGGAGGAGAGGATGGAAGAAAACCTTCATCTCGGCGGGGAAGAAAACGACCTCATCATCTTCTGAGACCTTGCTCCAGCCAGCTTCCCAATTGGGGCGCGAAGCGCGCACGCACACCGCGGATTATCACTCCCGTCCGATCTGATCTGCTCTCCGCTCCCAGAAGGGACTGGTCTGATCTAGACGACGGGCCGGCCGGGCTGATCGCCGAGCGCGTCCTCGCGTATGACGTCGCCGACTATCTCCGCTTCCGTGCCGTGTGCCGCGCATGGCGGCAGTGCTGCACGGAACCGCGCTCCCACGGCGGGCTCGACCGCCGGTTCCATCCCTCGCGGTGGGTCCTACTCCGCGAGCCCCTCGCTGTCCCCAACCGCCGTTGCTTCCTAAACTCCTCCACCGGCGAGTGCATCCAAGTGGACCTACCGGAGCTCCTTGACCATGAGCTGCTCGCCGTCACTCCCGAGGGCCTCCTCGTCCTGCTCCACGACCATAACCACGTCCGCCTGCTCAACCCGCTCACGCGTCACCTCATAAAGCTACCGCCGCTCACCACGCTGCTGCCCTCTAAGGACCATGTCTTGCTTTCCTATTTCAACATAGACGATTTCTTAGCGACGGGCTCGGGCATTGCCAGTGACGATTCAACAGTGGTGCTCTGCTTCAATAGGTTCTGCATGCTTGGCACGGCCAAGCCCGGCGACGACCACTGGATGTTGCTGAAGTACAACCATGATGGGTTTACAGACACGCCGTTAATGTTTGCAGGGCGCTTCTACCATGTTAACGTTGATGGTGTCATGGCGCTGCAAATCTCTCCAAACCAGCCACCACGGGCGGAGGTGGCTGCCAAGCTGAATATGCGTGTCTGCCCATATTCGGAAGGGTTGCACCTCGTCAACAGTTGTGGTGACCTGATGCTGATCCACCGTCAGATTCTACCATTGACGTCGCGGAATGGATCGTGTTACTGGTACAACATGTATCGTGTGAATTTGGATACCGGAACACTATTCCCAGTCAAGAGCTTGGGTGGTGGCGCAGGGCGAGCGATGTTCTGGGGCATGCATTGCTCTTTCTCAGTGCCTCTAGAGGTTTTCCCCTCTGGCTCCATTAGCCCCGACACCATTTACCCGAGCTTTGACTTTACTGAGAGAAGTCTGTTAGAAGTTGGAGCATATCATCTTGTGGATGGACGCATCGAACGACCATCTAGCTTGGTGCAGCGGCCGCATACTCTTGTTGACTGTCTATCTTTGTCAAATACGGTCGAGCTTTAGTTTATCCCATTTCCTTTGATAATTTAGCATGCATGGTTATGCAATGTGGACTTTTTGTCCCATTTGGTTAGCTCTCATTTGAGTGATTGTATGATGTATCTCGCTAGAGATATGTATGGAGGAGGCGAAGCTGAATCAACACATTGTTTCTTTGCTGTGCTAAAAAAATTCTGAGTACCTGTGACTCAAATTCGATTGATTGGTATTAACGGAACATGGTATCCTGATCGGATTCGTCAGTACTCGCCCCTTGATGCTTCTGAAATACTAAAAATTAAGCTTCCTAGTATTGTGCGGGATGATTTCATTGCGTGGGCTTGTGAACCGTCGGGTGAATTTACAGTTAAGAGTGCCTATAAACTGGCATTCGATGCACTGTACCAGCATCCAGCAGAACCAAATTTCTTCAAGCACCTCGCCCTCTGGTGATAGGAAATATTGGAGAGAAGTTTGGGGTTGTAATGCTCCAGTCAAGGTCTGTGTCTTTGCATGGCGTACGACAACCAATGCTCTACCTACATTGGAAAGGAAGCATAGAATTTCTATGGAATCGGATGCTAGATGTCCCATCTGTGCGATTGAGGTTGAAAGCACATTTCATACGTTGTGTGGGTGCCCCCATGCAGTAGATCTTTGGAATTCAGTCGCAGAAGTTTGGCCGCTGCCACTGGTACTCGAGGTTCAGAATACATGACATGAATGGCCGTTGCATCTGGTTGGTGATCCTGAATCTCTAAGGCTGCATCTGCTTTATGCTCTTATAGAGGTTTTGGTTCGTCCGTAATGAAATTATCCATTATAAACCTGCACCTCCAACTGATGTGTCTAAGCGGTTCTTGTGCAGTTATGTTCAGTCCATCCTTGCTATCCAAGATGATCCTCTCTTCGATCCAGTAAAAGGCAAGGCACCGGTTTCTGAACCTTCTGCAAATCTGAAGCTACGCGATGGACATGCTAGCGATGGTGGATACTCCCTCCATTCGGAATTACTCGTCGAAGAAAGGAATGTATTTAGATGTATTTTAGTTGTAGATACATCCATTTTTTTGACAAGTAATTCCGAACGGAGGGAGTACGTTGAGAACTCCCTGAACCTGGGTGGGTCAAGTTAAATACTGACGGAGCTTTTGTTCGAGAAGATGATCCGCAGAAAGTGGTATGTTCCTTAGGGACCAAGCAGGAGACACTGTTTTTTCTTCATGTAGATGCTTACACTATTGTTCTGAAGCATTGGAAGCAGAGCTCTTGGCTATCAAGGAAGGTTTGGCTTTCGCCTTGCAATGGAGCCAGATGCCAGTTGAAGCAGTAAATTTGTTAAAGAAGAATGTAATGGATAGATCTTGTTTTGGCTTCATGGTGTATGAGATTAGATCATTCATGTCACATAGAAATACTTGTATTACTCATATTGGACGAAACCAGAATTTGATGAGTCATGTATTAGCTAGCTACCGGAGGACCAGTGGTAGAACTGCAGTTTGGCTCGCCTCTGGTCCTGTTAATATTGTGGAACTCTGTAATTCTGAAGTAGCAGGTGCTACATGAGTAATGCAAGTTATTTCCCCCAAAAAAAATCGATTGGAGATAAAAAAAAATTTGAAAGTCACCGGGGGAGGGCGAAAGCCCTCCACCTGAATTTTCTTTTTCTCTTTATTGAATCACCCCCCCGGGGGAGGCAGGTTTTTACAGATGAAGGGAGAGAAGCGACAGCACTCCCCGACGCACAACCGCGCCGGAGAGGGTGGGGGGAGCACAAGCCCTCCCCCGCGGCAAGCAAGATGAACTAGCCGGAGTACGTGAATACCAGCAACCACCTGTCAATGCACGGCCGATCAGCCACCTTCAGGCGCCCCCTCCACAGGGCAGCATCTTCCCTGCAGCAGCCGAGGAGACGGGCAAGGGAGGGCGGCGCGGCCCGGAAGACCACCGCGTTTCTATGCTTCCAAAGCTGCGAGCAGCACAGCAGGACAAAGGACGCAGTAGCAGCTTCGCCGGCCATGGCACCAACGTCCAGGTCCTGTAGAGCCCCCATATTGTATCCTCGTCCGGCCACCTCGAGCCCAATGGTTCTCCAGAACGCGCGCGCGAAAGGACAAGAAAAGATCATGCGATCAGCCGTCTCAAGCGCATCACCGCAGATGGGACACGCCGCCTCCTCCGCAGCGACGATGGTTTTCCGAAGAAGGACGTCCCGCGTGTGCACCCTTCGCTGGACCAGGAGCCAGCCGAAGAAGCGGACACGAGAGGGAGCAGCGCACCCCCAAATGAACTCGGCGAAGGCAGCTTGCACCCCACCGAACCTCTCCAGAGC
>NC_041385.1:732521408-732538100 GCF_002162155.2 Triticum dicoccoides
ACCCGGGCACAACACCGAGCTCCGCACGTCGTTCCCCGGGGCTGGGGCGACCCCATCCATTAGCGTCAGGAGGGAGTCCCTCTCCGCCGCGCCAGCTGTGGTGAGCCTGGGCACGAGAGCACTGCTCAGCCCGTGGGAGCGCACCCACCACACCGTGGCCTCCCGATCAGTCGCGTGTGAGAGGAGGGCGGGGAAGGCCGCCGCAACAGCTCCACATGGGAGCCAATTATCGAACCAGAAGGATGTTCGCTTCCCGTCACAGACCTCCACCGTCGTAAGACTGCGGTAGAGCGGGAGGAGACCGCTGAGAGCCTTGCCGTGCTCCTCGGCCGTCCGAGCTGCCGACCTGGAGAGGAGGGACCGTCCCGCGAGCTCAGCCCAGACCCACGTCGCCCATCGCGACGACGCGTAGCAGGCATGGAGTCGATGTAGCATCTTGATCAGGAGGCACCGGTTTTGCGTCGTGAGATCGCGAACCCCCAGCCCGCCCTCCGCCTTGGACCGGCACACTCGCTCCCATGCCACCAAGCATTGGGCACCAGACGCGCGCTCAGCCGCGTTCCAAAGGAAGGCACGACGCAGCGAGTCAAGCGCTTTGATCACCGCCGGAGGGAGCAACATAGCCGCCATAGCGTACGTGGGAAGAGCATCCAGGACGGCATTGATGAGGACGAGCCGCCCGGCAGGGGAGAGAAGGCGCGCCCGCCACCCCGACAAGTACTTGTCGACTTTGGCGATCATGGGGAGGAAATCCACGAAGCAGAGTTTCTCCCAGGAGAGAGGGAGCCCGAGGTAGGCCTGCGGGAATCCTTGAACATCGCAGCCGAGGGCGCCGACGGTTATGTCCAGCACGTCCGCCGGAACATGCATGGGCACTAGCGTGCTTTTGGAGAAGTTGATGGTGAGTCCCGTGGCAGCCGCGAAGTCGTCGAGGATCCGTCGAAGACGGGCAGCCGCTCCAGCGTCCGCCTTGAGAATAACCAGCGTATCATCTGCATACTGCAGCACGAGAGGTGGTTCTCCGTCCACAATAGGATGGAAGAGCCCGCCGTCTTGCCGGATCATCTGCTGCAGCACGTCGGCGACGATGAGGAAGAGGGAGGGCGAGCACGGGTCCCCCTGATGCAGGCCCCGGCGCATCGTGAACCATTTCCCAAGCATGCCGTTCAGGAGCACCGCCGATCGGGAGGACCGGAAGATCAAATCCAGCCAAGAGCACCATTGGTCAGGGAACCCTCGCACCTCGAGGATTCGGCGCAGCGCACCCCAGTCTACAGAATCGAAAGCCTTGGTGAAGTCAAGCTTGAAGACGAGCGTGGGGGCGCGGCGCCTGTGGCAACACTGTATGACCTCGACAGCGCAGACAAAGTTCTCAGAGATGCTCCGACCAGCCAGGAACCCGGACTGATTGCAGTCGATGATGCTTCCAATCTGTTGCTGCAGCCGCGAGGTGAGGCCGCGGCAGAGAATTTTCACATCCGCGTTCTGGAGAGAGACGGGGCGGAAAGCAGCCGGCGTTGGCACCCCCGCCCCCTTGGGCAGGAGGGCGATGTAGGCCCGGTTGATCGCGTCGAGGTCCGCCGCCCCGTCGTGGACAACAGCGAAAAGCCGCTGCAGGTCCTCGGAGACGACTCCCCAGGCCGCCTGGTAGAACGCCGGGCCGAGGCCGTCCGGCCCAGGCGCGCTGGAACGGTCCAGCAGAGCCGCCGCCTCCTTGATCTCGTAGGCCGAAAACGTCCGAGTCAGGGCAGCTCCGTCAACCCGAGCAGCGTCTCGGTACAGGGCCGGCAGGTCGAAGCGCCAAACGGACGAACGCTCCCTGCCCAGGAGCTCGGACTAGAAGGAGAGGAGGGCTGCCGCCTTCCCCGCGTGGTCGAGGATGGTAGCCCCATCCACATCCAAGGCCCGAACGGTGTTGGATCGCCTACGCTGGGAGGCGCTTGCGTGGAAGAAGCCCGTGTTCTCATCACCCTCGCAGACGGCTCTACATTTCCCGCGCTGCTTCCAGTACGCGCTCTGACGCTTGATGGAGGCCACCAGCGCCAGACGCGAGTCATGACGGAGCCTGATTTCATCAACGGATAAAGGACGGCATTCCTCCCAAAAATCAACCAAGTCAATCAAGAATTTACAGTCATTATCGAAAGTGGGAATGAACTTGTGTTGCCTTTTCCAAACCTTGGCCGCAGCTCTGTACCTCTTCTTGCGGGCTGCCAAGCAGCCCACCGCGCACCGCCCATGACCAGCGTTCAACCAGGAAGGAAGGGTGGAGGGGAGGAACTGTGGGTCGCGGAGCCAGGCGTTCTCAAAGAAAAAGCACGGAGATGATGTGATTTTGGTGAGTGCTTCCACGACCAAGGGGACGTGGTCCGAGGTTGGCCGAGGGCTGGAGGAGAGGGACGAGTCCGGGAAGGCTACATCCCAGGCCGAGTCAAAGAAGACACGGTCTAAGCGAGCCAGCGTCGGCGGGTCTCGCTTATTAGTCCAGGTGAATAGGCGATCAGACAGAGCGAGCTCGTGCAGCGCAAGACCATTGATGAGAGAGTTAAAAACCGCAGTGCGGGAGGCGTCGAACCTATCGTTGTTTTTCTCGTGGGGGAAATGGATCAAGTTAAAATCTCCAAGCACCATCCAGGGCCCGGAGATGTCCCGGGCGACCGTTTGGAGGTCGTGAACAAAATCCGTCGTGAGTGCATGATCTGAGGGGGCGTAGACATTGGTGATCGAGAAGGAGAGAGCGGTCGTGGTGGATAGGAGGGAGGCGGTGAGCGTGAAGCGGGAGGACGATGAGGAGGCCAGAGAAAAGACGCGGGGGTCCCAAGCCGTGACAATACCGCCACGAGTCCCATCAGCATGCTTACAGACATACGACTCGAGACGAGCCGGCAGGAACGAGCGAGCTTTGAGAGAGGGGAGATCGTCCAACTTGCTCTCCTGGATGCAGGCAATGGCAGGGCCGACAGCGTTGATAGAGTTTCTAACAACGTCACACTTATCCCTATCCCCCAGCCCTTGCACATTCCAACACAGGAGTGAGAGCTTGACACACGGGGCACTATCCATTACAGGCACGGACACCGACGAGAACGAGGGAGGACCCCGTCCCGAACACCAAGCCCAGGAGAGGAAACAGACACGCACGAGACCCGCGGGCAGCACAAACGCTGTTGGTATCCGCAAACAAGGGCCTAGAACACCCTAGGGGGGGAGGAGGAACGGCGCGACTCGCGCGGTACAGCTGGGCACACAGAGAGCCCTCACACATCATCACTAGTCATTACCAGAATGGAGGGAATCATGGCCGCAGAGCGCACGGCCGCCGCCTCCGCGGCACTCAACGGCTTGAGAACCGCATCCAGCATCTTGCCTTTGGCCACCTTGGACTTGAGGCGCGGCGAGCAGCTGGAAAGAGCATCACGAAGCGCACGAAGCCGCATCACCTTCTCTTCCGCACCGATCCACTTGGACGGCTCGTCACGAGCGATCCTGGCGCTCCTACGCCGCCCAGGGGGAGGCGCCACCACCGCCAGAGGCGGCTCCTCGATTTCGACCAGCGTAACGCTGGACCGGCCGCCGGGCGACCCCGCACCAGAAGAGCCCATCCCACGCTGTGGGGCGGCGAGGCCTCGTCCTCCACGGGGGGAGCAGGGAGACGCAGGGGCGGGCCACGATTGAGAGGGGGGTACCCAAGAGTCGCAGCATGGAGGCCAGCTGGAACCCGGGCCCCCTCGCGCCCCCATGCACGGCAGCGCCCCCGCTAGCGTGGGATCCCACCTGCTGACCAAGGAGGACGGCCTGGTTGTGGGCGAAGGGGGGTGGCGGTTCAGCGAAAAACGGGATGTAAGTCCCATCTGCCGAGAAGGAGTCGTCCCGGCTCCAGGCACGGACGGGACGGACCACGACAATGCGTGTCCCCCACCGTCCACCAAGGGGCCAAACGTCACACGGGACGCGCCGGGGGTTTTGCAGAAGGACGACCGCCCGCACCGTGGCGAGCTCACGGCCGGAGAACACCAGCGGGTCCACCTCGAGCACTTTGCCGAACCCGGAGAACATGGCGGGGATGCAGACCGGGGTGATGAACTCCGCAGGGAAGCCGGTGGCGGCCAGCACCGCGCACACGTCGAGACGCGGAGTGACACGGTCGTAGGCCTCCTCCGCAAAGAGATCGATGCGGGCGCACTCGTGTTGTAAAGGCTGGCATCGGAGAGCCTCCTCCCGGTCCTCCCGGGTCGCGAAGCGGAGGTACATGGCCCCGACCGACGACGGCACGACCTCCGGGAGGAGATGGCCGATGTTGTCGAGGACGACAGCTTGCACCGCAAGCGTGTCGTTGTGGAAGGCGGAGGGGGGGACGATGACCACCACGGCAAGGCGCTGGGCCGCCTCGTAGTCGCCATCGGGCATGAAAACCTCCAAGGCGTCAGGGCGTTCCGAGTCCGCGGTGACGGAAGGGATGGAGTTTCCGGATGACATGGAGGAACCGGAGCACAGAGAGACCCGGGACTCGGACGAGGAAGAGGCGCGGTCGCGAAACGCCAGGAGCTCGGGCGGGATGGCCGAAGCAGGCGTCGTAGCGGGCGCAACGGGGGCCCCGCGCCCCTCAGGTCCCACCGGCGGTGACGGCGGCGGTGAGTTGACCACCCCCGTGATGGAGATGTCGCGGGGGCGGGGTGGCGACAGGGACGAAGCCGACCCGCCGGAACCAGGCGGCGGGACCCCTGCTCTCGACACCACAGCGGGAGCCGAGCTCGACTCCCCCACCTCTAGCCTCCTGGGCTGGATGGACGCGGCACGGCTAGCGGAGGCCGAAGGGCGAGCCCGCGGGTAGGGAGTGGGCTGGCGACGACTGGTGGGGTTGCCGCCACACAGCGCGGCAAGGTCAGGGCGCGAGTGGAGAGGGGTTGGGGCGGCAGCATCGCGCTTGGGGGCCATGGCGCAGCGGGGAGAGGAGGCACGGTGGCCGGACACCCGGCACCGACGGCACCGGATGGGGTCACGACAATCTCTAACAAAATGGCGGGTAGAGAGGCAGCGATAGCAGCCGTGCTTGAGAGAGAGCGGCGGCTGCAGGGGACGAGGCTGGTCGTGTTTGTGAGGGGCAGCTGGCGAGAGAAGAGCCTGCATGTAAGGGCTGCCCTCCCCAGGCGCAGCAGTGAAGGCGGTGGGTGGAGCAGGTTGGGAGGGTTTAATGCAGGCGTCCGCTCCCGAACAGGGCGCAGCACTCCCGCCCACCCCCGCGGCGCACACGGTGTCACCCACGTGAGCGACAGGATGGATGGGAGCGTCATTGGCCAGGGGCGCGATAGCAGCATCGGGGTCTGAACCCGACCAATCGCAACTGGGGGGAGAGGTCAGCGGCGTGGGCAGGGGGAGAAGCGCGGGCTCCTGCTGCGCCGCGCGGATAGGACAACGAATCGACAGCGGTTTAAGCCGACTATGACGGGGGGCGTTGGCCGCATTAACCCCGGACTGGCGCAAAAGGCGCCGCGCGCGGGCTGCGCACTTACTGGACGACGCCGCGTCAGCAACGGCATCAGGGAGAGAAGCATGGAGGCAAAGGTTAACGGCGACGAGGAGCCCCGGCGAGACCGCGACCAGGAACCTCGCTACCGTGTCGCTGGCAACGCGGACCAAGAACACGCGCGGCTGAACTTGGACCGCCTGCAGCCGCTCGGACGGCGAATAGAAGAAGTAGGAGAGGAGGGAGGCAACGCCGTCGCAGGAGAAGCAGTCGGCGACGAACGGCGCTACGACCCACACGGTGCCCGGCGCCGACAAGGATGGGAATTCCACGGCGTCGAAAGAGACCCCGGAGAGGAAAGAACCGAGGACGCGGGAACGAAAGGCAATACCTGGACGGGGGACGAGGTCAACGCTGGCGGGGCGGCTCTGCAGGGCGGGGCACCCAGCAGCCTCGTTGGAGGCCGGGCAGGGGCCAAGGGGCGGAGCCGGCGTCGGTGGTTGTGGTGGTGGCGGTGGCGGGAGGATGCTAGAGCTGCCACGGGCGTCCGGTGGGTCGCCCGCCGGGTCGCCCGGCGAGTCGCGGGAGCAACCCATCCTCATCTTCCTACCCTTAGGAACGATTTTGATTGGAGATAATAATAATCTATACTGCTAGTTTTTATTTATTTACGCAACGAGGTACTTGTGTAATTTCAGTTTCTCCACCTGGGCTGCTATGTAATCTAAGACTAGATCGTCAATGGCTCGTGTTGCCACGCCCATCTATTTGAACAATAAAATGATAGATTTTTTAAAAAAATATGGTCACATGAAATATATTAAATTTGCATAACCATAACCATTTGTTAGTCAGTTATTGAGGAAACCTCATATATAATAGCAAAAGTAAGATTCACAAATAGATATTGGCTTGATATGACAACATACACAACAATGTAGCACCGAACTGCAAAAAAGTGTTTCAACCTTAATGCAATTTTTTTTGAGCATCAGTATAGACACAAGCGCTCATATACACACGCATACACTCATCTTTATGAACGCACACACGCACACTCTACCCCTATGAGCACCTTCGAGAGACTGAGCCGGCATATCATCTTGAGATTTACGAAGTCACCGTAGGCGCCTCGTCGTCGACGGGAACGTCTCCTCCACTGAAAGTGCATCGCCGGAAATTCTGAAATAAATCCACGAATAATACGAGCATCAGGATTTGAACCCTGGTGGATTGAGGATACCACTGTCCACCTAACCAACTCAACCACAGGTTAATTCGCAACCTTAATGCAATTTTAGTACAAAGTTGAGACATTTATTTGGCACAGAGGGAGTATGAAGCTTGTTCTACCTAGGAGCGAAGAGAGAAGAGAGAACAAACATATGAAGACGGTACGTGTAGGTAGTGTGCCGCTCGACCAGTTGGACTTGGTCCGGTTCAGTGCAAATAAAGCAGAGGGAAAACCAGAAAGAAAACTAAACTGTCAACCTGGAATACACAGTCAGCAGAGAAACAAGAAATAAATAAATAAAATAGATAATTTGTGGTACAAGTCTGATTTAATTGAGTAAAAATATGAAAAATTTGATAAATGAGGCAAATACTGTCACAAACCTTTTTTTTTGAAAAACTTTCATCAATTCATTTTCAATCATGACAATACAAAAAACAACAAAGGTAATAAAAATTACAACCATGTCCGTGGACCACCTAGCGACGACTATAAGCACTGGAGCAAGTCGAAGGCATGCCGCCCTCATCGCCCCTTCCTCATCGGGACCAGGCAAACCTTGTTGTAGTAGACAGTCGGAAAATTATCGTGTTAAGGCCCCATAGGACCAGCGCATCAGAGTAGCAACCATGGTCGATGAAGAAAGTCATAGATGCTACTAGCAACCATGGCCAATGAAGAAAGTCGTAGAACAGAAGGGTCAAACCTGTAAACACCCAAACGAAGACGAATAAAAACCGGACCAAATAGATCCACCAAAGACCAACACTGACCGAATCCCCTGAGATTCGGAGGAGACAAACCTCCACACTCCCTCTGACGATACTAGACGCACCATCGGGACGAAGATAGAACGTGAGAGACATTATTCCTATTAAGGGACACCGCCGCCGCCACAGAGCCCCAACCAAGACGCTGAATCTAACAAGAACGACGTCCCTCCCGTTGGCGGGGGACCGACATCCTCCGCACCTCCATGCCCTAGAGGCCATCGGATATATGGTGGACCGGCGGCTTCGCCGACGGGAGAAGAAGATCTTTTCTTGTAGAGAAGGAAGGAGATGGGTTTTTAAATACCGTCACAAACTTGAAACTATATAGGGGTTAACTAGCACATATGCCCGTGCGTTGCAACGGGAGAGATATTTTTTTGCGAGAAGCATCGGGAAAGATATTTGATGTGTCCATCAAAACGGTTTCCGCAGCTGTGGGGCGACAGAGCGAGGAGCTTCGGTGTTCTTGCAGGTCATGTTTGGCCTGCGAGATCTGGATAGTAGTGGGGTTGGTCGGACTGGCGGCCACCACCCAACTCGTGCCTTTTTTTCTCTAGGTCCGCCTCCGTGTTGAGGTTGGGGTTGCCTCCTCACTTTGTGATTGCACGACGATCTTCGGGGCATAGTTGCTTCGACCATTCTCTCCTATGATTGCGTAGCCGGATGGATTACTAATTGCAGTGAATCCCGTTTCATTGGTATAATCATCGCATAACCAGGTAGTCCTTGCTTTACCATGGTGTATTCTCTTTAATGATTTTAGCACTCACTTACCCATATTTTTTAATCGAAGGCAAACCAGCATAATCTCTTTTGTTGGCATGTGCCCATAATTACTTTTAATTATAGTCAACAAACATATTCTCTTTTATCTCAAATAGCACGTGGAACATACAAGAGTTCGCATCCGGGCTAGGCCACTAGCAGGCACCAAAACGACCTATGTTTTTAAGGTGTGAATAAAAATCCAAAAAAACAAGGAGTTGAAAGATCAAACTCATGACCTCAAAAATTCGACCACGTGTTGCTAGCCACTTAAATAAACAGTTCGTGCTATCGAATGGTCAACGTGAATGTTTAAGAACATATAACAACATCACATTCGAAACCTTTTTTGAGTTTTCTGATCTTTTCTGAACTTTCAAAAATAAAGTAATATTTATGAATTACCAAATATTCTTTGAAACATGAGCAAATTTTGAAATCCCATTTTTTCAAAAAGTATGATAATTTTTTGATAATTTCAATGATTTTTTAAAAAAGACAAGCAAACTTGAACAGGAAGAGTTTTTGAAATTCACATTTTTTTCCGAATAACTGATCCTTTTATAAAAAAAGAAGATTTTTTGAATTTGTGAACAATCTTTTTATACAGAAACATGTTTTGAACATTCAGTTTTTTTAAAAAATATGTTTTTTAACACGAACATCATTTTGAATTTTTTATAATTTTAAAAAACCAGAAATATATTTCTAATTTGTATCATTTTTGAAAATGCAATTTTTTCTTTCAAATCTTGAACAATTTTTGATAACTCAACTCAGTGGGAGCTTCTCACAGTGTATCCGGAGCACAAATTTGTTTTGGAAAACTAATGTTTTTTGACAAAATGTGAACATTTTCTGAATTTTGGACAAATTTTGGAACAAGAAGAAAAATTAAAAGTGCCCCACATTTTTCAACATCGGAACAAAATTTAAAAGTTCTGAAGATTTTATAAAAAATTGAACAAAAATGGAAATTCTGGAAAAATTGAAATTTTGAAAAAAAAATTAACTTGGAAAGAAAAAATAAAAAGGAAAGAGAAAGGAAAAGAATGAGAAAAATAGAAATAGAACACAGAGAAGAACGAGAACGGGCCGACCCAATCTTGGGCAAGAACGACGTCCCTCCCGTCGGCGGGGGACCGAGATCCTCCGCACCTCCATGCCCTAGAGGCCATCGGAGATGTGGTGGACCGGCGGCTTCGCCGACGGGAGAAGGAGAGCTTTTCTTGTAGAGAAGGAAGGAGATGGGTTTTTAAATACTGTCACAAACTTGAAACTATATAGGGGTTAACTAGCATATATGCCCGTGCGTTGCAACGGGAGAGATATTTTTTTGCGAGAAGCATCGGAAAGATAATTGATGTGTCCATCAAAATGGTTTCCGGAGCTGTGGGGCGACGGAGCGAGGAGCTGCGGTGTTCTCGCGGGTCATGTTTGGCCTGCGAGATCTGGATAGTGGTGGGGTTGGTCGGACTGGCGGCCACCACCCAACTCGTGCCTTTTTTTCTCTAGGTCCGCCTCCCTGTCGAGGTTGTGGTTGCCTCCTCACTTTGTGATTGCACGACGACCTTCGGGGCATAGTTGCTTCGACCATTCTCTCCTACGATTGCGTAGCCGGATGGATTACTAATTATAGTGAATCCCGTTTCATTGGCATAATCATCGCATAACCTGGTAGTCCTTGCTTTACCATGGTGTATTCTCTTTAATGATTTTAGCACTCACTTACCCATATTTTTTAATCGAAGGCAAACCAGCATAATCTCTTTTGTTGGCATGTGCCCATAATTACTTTTAATTATAGTCAACAAACATATTCTCTTTTATCTCAAATAGCACGTGGAACATACAAGAGTTCGCATCCGGGCTAGGCCACTGGCAGGCACCAAAACGACCTATGTTTGTAAGGTGCGAATAAAAATCCAAAAAAACAAGGATTTGAAAGATCAAACTCATGACCTCAAAAATTCGACCACGTGTTGCTAGCCACTTGAATAAACAGTTCGTGCAAACCAATGGTCAACGTGAATGTTTAAGAACATATAACAACATCACATTCGAAACCATTTTTGAGTTTTCTGATCTTTTCTGAACTTTCAAAAATAAAGTAATATTTATGAATTACCAAATATTCTTTGAAACATGAGCAAATTTTGAAATCCCATTTTTTCAAAAAGTATGATAATTTTTTGATAATTTCAATGATTTTTTAAAAAAGACAAGCAAACTTGAACAGGAAGAGTTTTTGAAATTCACATTTTTTTCCGAATAACTGATCCTTTTATAAAAAAAGAAGATTTTTTGAATTTGTGAACAATCTTTTTATACAGAAACATGTTTTGAACATTCAGTTTTTTAAAAAAATATGTTTTTTAACACGAACATCATTTTGAATTTTTTATAATTTTAAAAAACCAGAAATATATTTCTAATTTGTATCATTTTTGAAAATGCAATTTTTTCTTTCAAATCTTGAACAATTTTTGATAACTCAACTCAGTGGGAGCTTCTCACAGTGTATCCGGAGCACAAATTTGTTTTGGAAAACTAATGTTTTTTGACAAAATGTGAACATTTTCTGAATTTTGGACAAATTTTGGAACAAGAAGAAAAATTAAAAGTGCCCCACATTTTTCAACATCGGAACAAAATTTAAAAGTTCTGAAGATTTTATAAAAAATTGAACAAAAATGGAAATTCTGGAAAAATTGAAATTTTGAAAAAAAAATTAACTTGGAAAGAAAAAATAAAAAGGAAAGAGAAAGGAAAAGAATGAGAAAAATAGAAATAGAACACAGAGAAGAACGAGAACGGGCCGACCCAATCTTGGGCAAGAACGACGTCCCTCCCGTCGGCGGGGGACCGAGATCCTCCGCACCTCCATGCCCTAGAGGCCATCGGAGATGTGGTGGACCGGCGGCTTCGCCGACGGGAGAAGGAGAGCTTTTCTTGTTGAGAAGGAAGGAGATGGGTTTTTAAATACTGTCACAAACTTGAAACTATATAGGGGTTAACTAGCATATATGCCCGTGCGTTGCAACGGGAGAGATATTTTTTTGCGAGAAGCATCGGAAAGATAATTGATGTGTCCATCAAAACGGTTTCCGTAGCTGTGGGGCGACGGAGCGAGGAGCTGCGGTGTTCTCGCGGGTCATGTTTGGCCTGCGAGATCTGGATAGTGGTGGGGTTGGTCGGACTGGCGGCCACCACCCAACTCGTGCCTTTTTTTCTCTAGGTCCGCCTCCCTGTCGAGGTTGTGGTTGCCTCCTCACTTTGTGATTGCACGACGACCTTCGGGGCATAGTTGCTTCGACCATTCTCTCCTACGATTGCGTAGCCGGATGGATTACTAATTATAGTGAATCCCGTTTCATTGGCATAATCATCGCATAACCTGGTAGTCCTTGCTTTACCATGGTGTATTCTCTTTAATGATTTTAGCACTCACTTACCCATATTTTTTTATTCAAAGGCAAACCAGCATAATCTCTTTTGTTGGCATGTGCCCATAATTACTTTTAATTATAGTCAACAAACATATTCTCTTTTATCTGAAATAGCACGTGGAACATACAAGAGTTCGCATCCGCGCTAGGCCACTCGCAGGCACCAAAACGACTATGTTTGTAAGGTGCGAATAAAAATCCAAAAAAACAAGGAGTTGAAAGATCAAATTCATGACCTCAAAAATTCGACCACGTGTTGCTCGCCACTTGAATAAACAGTTCGTGCTAACCAATGGTCCACGTGAATGTTTAAGAACATATAACAACATCACATTCGAAACCTTTTTTGAGTTTTCTGATCTTTTCTGAACTTTCAAAAATAAAGTAACACTTATGAATTACCGAATATTCTTTGAAACATGAGCAAATTTTGAAATCCCTTTTTTTTTAAAAGTATGATAATTTCATTGATTTTTTTAAAAAGACATGCAAACTTGAACGGGAAGAGTTTTTGAAATTCACATTTTTTTTTCCGAATAACTGATCCTTTTATAAAAGAAAGAAGATTTTTTCAATTTGTGAACAATCTTTTTATACAGAAACATGTTTTGAACATTCATTTTTTTAAATATGTTTTTTTAACACGAACATCATTTTGAATTTGTGATAATTTTATAAAAACAGAAATATATTTGTAATTTGTATCATTTTTGAAAATGCAATTTTTTCTTTCAAATCTTGAACAGATTTTGATAACTCAACTCAGAGGGAGCTTCTCACAGTGTCTCCGGAGCACACATTTGTTTTGGAAAACTTTTTTTTTACAAAATGTGAACATTTTCTGAATTTTGTACAAATTTTGGAACGAGAAGAAAAATTAAAAGTTCCCACATTTTTCAACATCGAAACAAAATTTTAAAATTCTGAAGATTTTATAAAAAAATTGAATAAAAATGGAAATTCTGGAAAAAATGAAAAATTTAAAAAAAATTAACTTGGAAGGAAAAAAGAAAAAGGAAAGAGAATGAGAAAAATAGAAATAGAACACAGAGAAGAACGAGAACGGGCCGACGCAATCTTGGGCAAGAACGACGTCCCTCCTGTCGGCGGGGGACGGAGATCCTCCGCACCTCCATGCCCTAGAGGCCATCGGAGATGTGGTGGACCGGCGGCTTCGCCGACGGGAGAAGAAGAGCTTTTCTTGTAGAGAAGGAAGGAGATGGGTTTTTAAATACTGTCAGAAACTTGAAACTATATAGGGGTTAACTAGCACATATGCCCGTGCGTTGCAACGGGAGAGATCTTTTTTTGCGAGAAGCATCGGGAAAGGTAATTGATGTGTCCATCCAAACGGTTTCCGCAGCTGTGGGGCGACAGAGTGAGGAGCTGCGGTGTTCTCGCGGGTCATGTTTGGCCTGCGAGATCTGGATAGTGGTGGGGTTGGTCGGACTGGCGGCCACCACCCAACTTGTGCCTTTTTTTCTCTAGGTCTGCCTCCGTGTCGAGGTTGTGGTTGCCTCCTCGCTTTGTGATTGCACGACGACCTTCGGGGCATAGTTGCTTCGACCATTCTCTCCTATGATTGCGTAGCCGGATGGATTACTAATTGAAGTGAATTCCGTTTCATTGGCATAATCATCGCATAACCAGGTAGTCCTTGCTTTACTATGGTGTATTCTCTTTAATGATTTTAGCACTCACTTACCCATATTTTTTTAATCGAAGGCAAACCAGCATAATCTCTTTTGTTGGCATGTGCCCATAATTACTTTTAATTATAGTTAATAAACATATTCTCTTTTATCTCAAATAGCACGTGGAACATACAAGAGTTCGCATCCGGGCTAGGCCACTGGCAGGCACCAAAACGACCTATGTTTGTAAGGTGCGAATAAAAATCCAAAAAAACAATGAGTTGAAAGATCAAACTCATGACCTCAAAAAGTCGATCACGTGTTGCTAGCCACTTGAATAAACAGTTCGTGCTAACCAATGGTCAACGTGAATGTTTAAGAACATATAACCACATAACATTCGAAACCTTTTTTGAGTTTTCTGATCTTTTCTGCACTTTCAAAAATAAAGTAATACTTATGAATTACCGAATATTCTTTGAAACATGAGCAAATTTTGAAATCCCATTTTTTCAAAAAGTATGATAATTTTTTTGATAATTTCAATGATTTTCTAAAAAAAGACAAGCAAACTTGAACGTGAAGATTTTTTGAAATTCACATTGTTCTCTGAATAACTGATCCTTTTATAAACAAAGAATATTTTTTGAATTTGCGAACAATCTTTTTATACAAAAACATGTTTTGAACATTCAGTTTTTTTAAAATATGTTTTTTTAACACAAACATCATTTTGAATTTTTGATAATTTTATAAAAACAGAAATATATTTCTAATTTGTACCATTTTTGAAAATGCAATTTTTTCTTTCAAATCTCGAACAATTTTTGATAACTCAACTCAGAGGGAGCTTCTCACAGTGTCTCCGGAGCACACATTTGTTTTGGAAAACTAATTTTATTTGACAAAATGTGAACATTTTCTGAATTTTGGACAAATTTTGGAACGAGAAGAAAAATTAAAAGTTCCCACATTTTTCAACATTGGAACAAAATTTTAAAATTCTGAAGATTTTATAAAAATTTGAATAAAAATGGAAGTTCTGGAAAAATTGAAATTTTGAAAAAAAAACTTGGAAGAAAAAAAGAAAAAAGAAAAGAGAAAGGAAAAGAATGAGAAAAATAGAAATAGAACACAGAGAAGAACGAGAACGGGTCGACCCAATCTTGGGCAAGAACGATGTCCCTCCCGTTGGCGGGGGACCGAGATCCTCCTCACCTCCATGCCCTAGAGGCCATCGGAGATGTGGTGGACCGGCGGCTTCGCCGACGGGAGAAGAACAGCTTTTCTTGTAGAGAAGGAAGGAGATGGGTTTTTAAATACTATCACAAACTTGAAACTATATAGGGGTTAACTAGCACATATGCTCGTGCATTGTAATGGGAGAGATATTTTTTGCGAGAAGCATCGGGAAAGATAATTGATGTGTCCATCAAAACGGTTTCCGCAGATGTGGGGCGACGGAGCGAGGAGTTGCGGTGTTCTCGCGGGTCATGTTTTGGCCTGCGAGATCTGGATAGTGGTGGGGTTGGTCAGACTGGTGGCCACCACTCAACTCGTGCCTTTTTTCTCTAGGTCCGCCTCCGTGTCGTGGTTGTGGTTGCCTCCTCACTTTATGATTGCACGGCGACCTTCGGGGCATAGTTGCTTCGACCATTCTCTCCTATGATTGCGTAGCCGGATGGACTACTAATTGCAGTGAATCCCGTTTCATTGGCATAATCATCGCATAACCAGGTAGTCCTTGCTTTACCATGGTGTATTCTCTTTAATGATTTTAGCACTCACTTACCCATATTTTTTTAATCTAAGGCAAACCAACATAATCTCTTTTGTTGGCATGTGACCATAATTACTTTTAATTATAGTCAACAAACATATTCTCTTTTATCTCAAATAGCACGTGGAACATACAAGAGTTCGCATCCGGGCTAGGCCACTGGCAGGCACCAAAACGACCTATGTTTGTAAGGTGCGAATAAAAATCCAAAAAAACAAGGATTTGAAAGATCAAACTCATGACCTAAAAAATTCGACCACGTGTTGCTAGCCACTTGAATAAACAGTTCGTGCAAACCAATGGTCAACGTGAATGTTTAAGAACATATAACAACATCACATTCGAAACCTTTTTTGAGTTTTCTGATCTTTTCTGAACTTTCAAAAATAAAGTAATACTAATGAATTACCGAATATTCTTTGAAACATGAGCAAATTTTTAAATCCCATTTTTTCAAAAAGTATGATAAATTTTTTTTATAATTTCATTGATTTTTTAAAAAAGACAAGCAAAGTTGAACGGGAAGATTTTTTGAAATTCACATTTTTTCCGAATAACTGATCCTTTTATAAAAAAAAAGAAGATTTTTTGAATTTGCGAAGAATCTTTTTATACAGAATCATGTTTTGAGCATTCAGTTTTTTTTTAAAATATGTTTTTTAACACGGACATCATTTTGAATTTGTGATAATTTTATAAGAACAGAAATATATTTCTAATTTGCATCATTTTTGAAAATGCACTTTTTTCTTTCAAATCTTGAACAATTTTTGATAACTCAACTCAGTGGGAGCTTCTCACAGTGTATCCGGAGCACAAATTTGTTTTAGAAAACTAATTTTTTTTACAAAATATGAACATTTTCTGAATTTTGGACAAATTTTGGAACGAGAAGAAAAATTAAAAGTTCCACACATTTTTCAATATCGGAACAAAATTTTAAAATTCTGAAGATTTTATAAAAAAATGAATAAAAATTGAAATTCTGGAAAAATTGAAATTTTGAAAAAAAAGGTTTAACTTGGAAGTAAAAAAGAAAAAGGAAAGAGAAAGGAAAAGAATGAGAAAAATAGAAATAGAACACAGAGAAGAACGAGAACGGGCCGACCCAATCTTGGGCGCACCATATTAAACTCTGACTATTTGCCGCACTGTGAGCCAAATAAGGCTTTGCAGCTGCGTGGACAGGAAATAAAGGGCCTAGCTTCGCTGGGCCGTAGCACGCGCGGCCCATGTACGGAATTCTGCATAAAATTGTTTCTTTTTGTAGCAGACGGACATAGAAAAATTTAGTACCACCTCAGATAGAAAAAAATCTTTTTGATGGTGAACGGATGAAAAAATTGCACCTTGCTTTATTAGTAGGTATAGATATAGATATAGATATAGAAAAGGTTTGAATTTAGTCAAAAAAAAAAGATGGATAGGTGGTGCTTGTGCACACTGAGATTTGAATTTAGCTCTGTTTTGTTTTTAAAAATAGAATTTAGCTCTACTTTTGTTGTGAGAAACACGTATGATAAGGCAGTCACACACGGATTAGTGTCGGACTCGGATTACTGCCACGTCGACCACCGAGCTCGGCACACCACC
>NC_041385.1:732538389-732541604 GCF_002162155.2 Triticum dicoccoides
GCGAACGCACACCGCGGATTATGACTGCTCCCATCCGGCCTGATTTGTTCTCCCCTCTAAGTAGGGACTGGTCTGATCTAGACGATGGGCCGACAGGGCTGATCGTCGAGCGCGTCCTCGCATATGACGTCGCCGACTATCTCCGCTTCCGTGCAGTGTGTCGCGGGTGGCGGCAGTGCTGCACAGAACCACGCTCCCATGGCGGGCTCGACCGTCGGTTCCATTCCTGGCGGTGGGTCGTGCTCCGCGAACCACTCGCTGCTCCCAACCGTCGTTGCTTCCTGAACTCCTCCACCGGCGAGTTCATCCAGCTGGACCTCCAGGAGCTCCTTGACCATGAGCTGCTGGGTGTCACCCCCGAGGGCCTCCTCGTCCTGCTCCACGACCACAATCATGTCTGCCTGCTCAACCCGCTCACACGTTACCTCACAAAGCTACCGCTGCTCACCATGCTCACTACTAGGGAAAACCCTAGTAGTAGCTCGGGTTTTAATGCTATCAGTAGCGCGGTTGGCCGCGCTACTAATAAGACGCTACAGCTAATAGATAGTAGTAGCGTTGTATGTACCAGCGCTACTACTATTGACTATATCAGTAGCGCTTTTTCCACATGCGCTACTATTAAGTAGCTGTAGCGCATTTCTTTCCCCGCGCCACTGCTGCATCTTTCAACATTTTTTCCCTGCTTCCTATTGATCTAAAATAGTACGCCATTTCAATAAACTTCATTTTCACATATACCAGATAGCAATATCATTAACCACAATACTATATAGTCATACAATAGTCATACAATATCATTAAACATTATAGGTACTCATATATAGTCAACATGCATCCTCACACACATATATGGTTCATACAGTAGCATATATGAAGCAGTACTAGGTAGTCATATAGCATATAACAGTCTACCAGGGGTAGTCATATAACCACACACGTATGTAGTTCTAGATGATATCAACTACGACCATCATCCTCAAGCCATGGCGGTGGGTGTTCCTGATAGCAATTAGGATGGCCTGTCCAACACGAAGATTCTTGCCAACGAGGAAGTTCTTCCACCCAACCGAGATGAAGTGTGTGCGACCGTCCGTGTCCACGCCCTACACACAGGTGGTGACGGAGCCCCTTGCGGTAAGGCGTATTCCAGTAGAGCCTTCTTCATCAGGCTCGATACCACAACTTACAGATAGGCTCTTTGGCAATTTCTGAATAAGAAAGACATATCAATTAATAAGTAGCCTCGCACATACTCTTGCACAAGGTTGGAAAAAGCGGTAGGCGTAAGCGAGACGGTTGGCCTTCGCCTAGTGGCTAGGTGGTGCCTAAGCGCCCTAGGCGCGGCCTAGGCGGTAATATAGTTTTTACTCGTAGCGTATTTGTGATTATTATATTGGTTTTGATATTAGTTTATGGCATATAAATAAGTTAATTGACGTCTACTGCCATTGGAATATAACCAGTTTCGCATATCAGTGCAGTATGTGGCATGATTTCTTGCTTGGGTAGGCAATTCCTTGCTTGGCCTGCTAGACCTCCATTTATGCCCTAGGCGAGGCGTTTGGCCATTGCCTAGCGCCTAGGCGTGCCTAAGCGCCTCCTAGTCATTGCCTTTTCCAACAGAGCTCTTGCAAATATATTTCTACTAAGTATAGATTTCTACACTATCAAAAATAGTACTACATTTCTACTAAGATTGAATTCTACTAATAAGTATGGATCGAACAGTATGCATGTCATCGACCGGACAGTAAGCATGTCATTGGACTCTAGACTAATTAAGCATGTCATCTGCTAGCTTCTACACATCATATCATTGGACTCTACACTAAGCATATCATCGGATTCACTAAGCATATCATTGGACTCTACACTAAGTAAGCATGTAATCAGATTCTAGACTAAGCATATCATTGGATTCATACTATGCATACCATCGGATTCTACATACAGATAATTTACATTTGTAAGTATAACAATAAAGCATATAATGAAATTACTACAGTAAGTATAACATACCATAACGTGTCGATCAACCATGGTACTTGTAAGGCGGGTCACGAATGGCACCCCGACAAAGTCAGCACGTGGCGGAATTATGTCCCATAGGTTGCACACCTCCTCCTCGCTTAGCCTTATTCTTCGAGTATAGATGGCTTCATCAAGTGGGTCCTCATCATCTTCGTCCGCGTTGAGATAAATGATGGCCAGCTTGGGTCTTTCTGCCCAGAAGGAGAAGCTGAACAACTCACCACCAGTGATACCCATGTGGGAGATGAAACGGTCTCATCCATCTCCTCCCATCTGTGACATATTTCGTCCTTTCTCGACCTCCATAGTGTAGGGCCCCCCAGGAGCCTCAAAGGTCACAATGTCTCCGGTCAGCTTGTTGAATTCCAACCTCACATTGCATGGGACTATCTATGTATATACAATGATATATACACAATGCATTAATGCCAATAACACTAAAAACAAAATAGTTGTTACAAGTTTCATATATTTCATTACCGCCGCAGGAAGAAAACTCAATTGGAAGTAGATGCCGAACAACGTGCCAGTTGCAAGGCTGCTGGCGCATCTTGACTTGCACATTTGACATGCTGGTGGTGGCGGTGGCGGCTCCATTTTCCTAAAGCAATATTAGAAAAGAATTAATGATCCACTTCAGAGGAAAAATCTGGCATGACCTTTGCTAAAAAAGGACATATCGAGCGTCTGAAATTTGTCGGAACGGAAGTTAATCAACACTCTGGCAAAACATAGGCCACTCGGAGGTGTTACCTGCAAACATGGTCACTTGGGCAAGCACATATTCTATTTGAGCAACACTAGATATACATGTTTATATCTACATTATATGAGCAATTCTTGAGCAACACTAAATAAACTAGTTCTACTAAAAAATATACATCATCATCTATTCAAAATGTTCTATACCTAAAACATTTACATCATCATCCACTATTACTATTTCTTTTACTAAACCCTAAAAATACGCCCTAAGTTCAGAATATAACAAGTACAGAACATTTTTTCAAATTCTACCAACTAAAAATTTCCATTACTAAAATTTCTAATCAAAAGACCTAAAATTTCTTATTCTACTCAAAACACCTAAAATAGGCTAAAAATTATTCTATTACAAAACCTACATTCTATAATGTCTACATTCTAAAATCTACATTAAAACTACCTACATTCTACAAGAA
>NC_041385.1:732541780-732586454 GCF_002162155.2 Triticum dicoccoides
AGCGGGATGGAGGAGGGAGCTAGGGAGGAAGGGGCGACGGAGGCGGAATGAAGGAGGAAGGGGCGACGGCGGCAGAAACAGGCGACAATGCGGCGGTGGCAGATGACAAGGTGCGGGGAAGAGTGAGTGGAGCAGAGAGAGGAGAGTGAGGGGCGGCCTGGTGGGGAAGATAGGATGGCTTTAGCAATAGCACACTTCTGGGTAACGCGCTACTGCTGAACGCCCTAGCAGTAGCGCCGTCCCATAAAACGCGCTACTGTTGAGTGTAAGCATGCAAAAATACATTGGTAATCAATGATCTTTTTGTGTACAATCTGAATTGTCAATATGAGTCCTCTCGGGTTTAGGAACCGGAGAAGACTCATATTCACTACAAGAAATATGTCAACTTGTGACCAGCACTATTGGTCACTGAATGGTCATTGTTTTCAATTTGTGACCTTTTTGTGACCAAAAACATAAGGTCAAAAGCTGGCGGTCGTAAACTGACTATAGCGACCTTTCTTCTGAAATGGTCGTAAACGTTTATGACCAAAATATGTCTACTGTGGCGTTTTGGTCACTAGCAACCTCCCCAGGCCACGTAGGCATCCAGCGTGGCAATCTGATGTGGCACAAGATTCAGCCCGGTCCAATTCAGTTTTCTACGTGGGCCTAGCCCGACAATTCGGCCTTTTTACTGTATATTTTTCCCTATTAATTTGGTTGACTACATGGGCCAAGCCCACATTTTAGCTTTTTTATTTCTGGGCCATGGCCTCTTATAATGCATTTCTTATTAGTTTTTGTCCTTCCAGAAAAATATTGTTTGGGCCATGGCCTTTTCACCCCAGACCACGTTTGTGCCACGTTTATTTCTGGGTCATGGCCTATTCAGGCCCAGTACTATCATGGCAATTGAGGAATTTTCACAATCTGGCATTAAAGCAACATGTACACAGGGAATACAAAATTTCATTACACAGGAATTGTTCAACACGCAGATTTGGTACATCTGGTACTGTCCTAACAATGTCCTAACAATGTGTACATAATTTGCCTTATCTCACTACTACATAACATTGTTCAACACGTAAGAGCACATTTGGTACTGTCCTAACAATGTCTTCATTGCTCCCTCTGATGGGCAAGTTCTCCAGGTGCGACAACTTGCCTTCCTACAAGAACAAAACATTACATGAATAGATCAATCGAGGAGGAAATAGTAAAACAGGCTGAAAGCATCACACATACAAATAATAACAACATACATTAATGTATAAAATAATAAAAATATCTATAACCAGGGCTATTTCTAGCCAACATGTGTGCATGAATCATAATAGATCAAGCAAAAGACGTATAACCATCAACAAACACCAAATATTAGTGAAAGGGGACAATTTCTAGTACTCGTTATTTTTGCAAAGTGAGCAAGAACGATCATATTTTCCTACACATACTTTTTGATTTTTCCTTAGTCCTATAGTGATCTGCTCACTCCAATTCTATCTACTCAACCCATTCACATGCAACATGCATAATCAGGAAGCATCTACTCAAATAAGGAATTAGAATGCAACATGGATAACTATGCCCTAGCAGTTTCAGACTTCAGCAGATTCAGTTAACTATTTTTCAGACTGCAGCAATTTCAGTGAACTGTTTTAACACCTAACAGTTTCAGACTTCAATAGATTCAGACTAGAGCAATTTCAGTAAGACAAGTAGATTAACACCTAACAGTTTCAGACTTCAATAGATTCAGACTAGAGCAAAAATTTATACACATTCTGCTACACAGAACCAAAATCCTTGGCGACCAGCTCCTGAGACGGCTGCTGCTGGCTGCAATCCTATGTTCCCAGAACCAAACTAGAGAGTCTCAGCAAGCCAGTGGACTGAAAACATAGCAGGAACCAATGTCAGAATCAATGGAGAGAGGGGCCTGGCAGGCCAATGAGAGCACTAGAGGCGGGAAGCAGTCTTCGGCGGCACGGCGCGGCATGGAGAAGCCGCCGTGGGTGCTGGTGTTGGAGGCGGTGAGCGTCTTGCAGAACATGTGCGACATCCTCACGAAGCGCTGCTTGATAGTCTCGCCGTCCTCGCCGCCGCTCCCATCCTCAGTGGACTCGCGCATCCGTCGGACCACCTCCTGCAGCAGATCAGGCCGAGGCTCAGCAAAACGCCGCCATAGAAAGTGAAACAAATTGAACAGAGCCGCCATTGTCAGCGTCAAGACTCAGAGCACGGGCATGCCAGCACGCACGCACCTCGTTCTCGGGGAGCAACGAGAGCTGCGCGTACACCTCGTCCATGGACGCGTCCGCCTGCGAAGCGCAAAACCAACCTACCGTGACAAGGGAAACCACATCCATCCGGCTGCTGCTGCTCGTCCATGGCTGGGCGTCCTACACCCATCCGGCTGTAGCTGCTCATGCATGGCAGGAAACCACATCACATGTCAGTCAAAGGAAGTATTTGTGAAGTCAGCCTTGCAATCTTTTGTAATGCAGAAAACATAAGAGCCTTTCAGAGATTTGATGTGTTGGATTAGGAAGCAAGTGAACATAAGATTCAGTGTTCCTAATGCTGGCTAGCTGTTGCTCTAACTAGCTTTTATGGTCAAGGTAACTAGACTAACAGTAGGGTAATTCATGGTTTCGACTAACAGTTATACTGCCTGTGTACTAAATTAAATTAAATCAGTACACACTTGAGCTTTTATGTTTGGAGGATCAGGTTGGTTAAACATATACAGTAGATGGAACATAGTAGAGATAGGCTAGTATAGCTCCAGTTTTAGTCATCCCAAAGGAATATTCATAGCAAAGCAAGATAGGTTGAAGCTAGACAAGTGGATTTCAATTGTTGATAAGCAAATCTGAGCATTGCACATACATACACAATTGAATAGACTTTGATTTGGATCTGGAGGCAGAGAGGGGAATCTCACCCTGTTCGCTAGGCGGGGAAGAGGAAGCAGCCACATTAGACAGATGGTGAGTGAACACCAAACTAGTCAACATTAGACATAATCTGAACAACATGAGAAAAGTGTTGCGCACCCACTCTTCGGAATGGCGCCGCGGTTCATTACACCACTGTGCATCCAACTATGCTATTCTTCTCGGGACATGGTAAACTAATTGGAAAAGTTGGTGTCGGTGTCAAAACTGGCGGATCTCGGGTAGGGGGTCCCGAAGTGTGCGTCTAGGCGGATGGTAACAGGAGACAAGGGACATGATGTTTTTACCTAGGTTCGGGCCCTCTCAATGGAGGTAAAACCCTACTCTTGCTTGATTAATATTGATGATATGGCTAGTACAAGGGTAGATCTACCACGAGATCAGAGAGGCTAAACCCTAGAAGCTAGCCTATGGTATGATTGTTGTTCGTCCTACGGACTAAGACCCTCCGGTTTATATAGGCACCGAAGAGGGTTAGGGTTACATAGAGTCGGTTACAATGGTAGGAGATCTACATATTCGTATCGCCAAGCTTGCCTTCCACGCCAAGGAAAGTCCCATCCGGACACGGGACAAAGTCTTCAATCTTGTATCTTCATAGTCCAGGAGTCCGGCCAAAGGTGATAGTTCGGCTATCCGGACACCCCCTAATCCGGGACTCCCTCAGTAGCCCCCGAACCAGGCTTCAATGACGACGAGTCCGGCGCGTAGATTGTCTTCGGCATTGCAAGGCGGGTTCTTCTCCAAATCCTGTGTACCTGTTTGAATAGCATCCGGCTTCTTGTAAATATTGCGCTCCTTGGCCTCCACGCCCAATAATGGCCATCTTCCATGTGTCGAACGAATGCGAAAAGCTAGGGTATTTTTACATTTTACCCACCTAGCTGCGCAAATGAGCTGCCTATAAAGGAGACGAGGATCTAGATCCGAATCACACCATCCAACCTTCGCGAGCATTCATCAGAGTGCATCTGACAGAAACCCATTCCATCTTGGACAGCCGATGCGGCTCCTCCTCTCGGCCTCCCAGCCCCCAGCCTGGAGATTGGGAGAGATGCTCCATTCTGCCTTGTGCCCCATTCTCAAGAGGGGTCAATATATCAAGTGGGCGGAGCCGAACTGTGGCGCATCACCGGGACCGGATATCTATCCGGAACCCCGTAGACGGCATCCGAAGACTGGCCTTCGAAGTGGTTTTATATAGAAGATGTCCCCCTGCCGGACCCTGTTCGGATCGACCTCCCTGAGTTCAATAATGCTCCTTTGAAGAAACGCCTAAGCTGGCGTCCACGGAGCCCTCAGAAGGAAAATGACAGGGACATCCTTTACCTGATGAGCCGGATAAGGTTGTTGGCTCATTCCGGACTGACCATGATCGGGGTCATGGCCACATGCATTATGCGGGGGGTGCAGCCGCTCCAGTATAGAGGCCACCCCATGTGGGATTTCAACGGGGAGGATGATGCCACCCGCTGCGGCCGTAAGGGGCCGGGATCGGTCGCCGATCTGACGAAGATCTTGTCCGCATTGTACAAGGGAGAAGAGGAGGAATTTCTCCGCGTCAACCCACAGGACAGATTTTCTATGTACAATCCTCCAAGCTGGGTAAGCGGACATTTATTTTTGCCTATCCGATCCATACTCCCATAGTCAAGTATCTCATTTTGTGATTTCGGCGCAGGAACTGCGCCAGGCCGTAAAGGACATAAACAGCCCGCCTCCACAACCCGAGGATCCAGAACGGTTCCTCGATCCGACCTCCCAAGAGGATCCGGACATATCAGTGGAGCTGATTGATGGGGTATTTCACCAACTGAGCATTGATAATGCCTTGGTCGCCATTACGGCTGATTACCCTAGAATACTTCCAGCCTCACAGGTAATTGAGATCAGAGTACCAATACTTTGGAAATGACCCATCTGTGCTTATTTTTTATCACTGTATACCTATGACATTTCGCAGGGGGCCCCCTTGAGGCGGAAGGCCGAGCCCGTGGAGGCTAGCCAGCAAGGGGTAGCACGGCCCAGCAGGCTAAAAAGAAGTGCGGTCTGGATTGAAACTCCGGCGCAACGGTATGGCGTGCCACCTTACTCTCAGGCTTTATTCCTGGGTGACATACTGACACTTGTGCTTTTTCAAGAAAAAGAGCGCTCACCGGACTGTATCCGGAGAGGTTGCCAATCAATCCTCTGCTTGCCGGGCTCCAAAGCCAGGTCTAGAAGCGGAGGCAAACACGAGGCATGCGTCGGATGCTCCTCCGACAAAGGATGCCGACAGGTTATCTGCCACCAATTCCGAGGTGGAGAGTGCCATGAATCACAGGTGTCGCTGGACAGTTCTTCGTGACGCGTGTTTCTCCCCAGAGGCATTGGATGCCTTTAATTCGGGAGATGCGCACCTCCGTGCTGCTCAAAATGGTCTAGCCAGAGCCACGGAGCAGTATGTAAAAGACATACGGGTGAGAAAATTTGACAGTTATATATGCCAGTAGCCCCCAAGACTTGAAATAGTTAGAATAACTGATTTAATAATCATTTATTATGCAGGATCTTACAGAAAAGAATAGCCAACTGTCCCAGGAGCTGTAGGAGTGCAAGGCCCAACTTGAGGCCGCACTAGCCGCAGCGGGGGAAGCCAAAGAGACCCCCTCTGGTAATATATGCTTCAAAAGATAAGTAATTGTGAAGTGCGGCGTGTGTAGAGGTCTGACAATAATATTGCAGATGGCGCCGGGATAGATCCAGAGAAGCAACATCTCATGCGCCGGTTAAAGGCTGGCGAGAATGTGCTTACAAGGGTGAGGCAAGAGAAAAATAATCTGCAAGATGCCAACACCCAGCTGGGTGGTGAACTAAAGGATGTTCGTGCCCAGCTGTCTGACTCCGTTAAGGAGAATCGGCGGCTTCGACGCAACATTTTTAGTAAGTGCTTAAACAAACTTTTTGAAAAAAAAGTTCGGCGAGGAAGTCGACTAACAGAGTTATATCTGTAGGTATGCTCACAGGCCGTCCTGCAGAGGAAATGCCCGGTTCTATGGGTGACCTTCTTCCCGAGCTCTTACAACTGCACGAACGAGTTTGGCAGGTGACGAAAGGCGTCACCCAGGCCTTGTGGCCATCTCTCTCCCTGCCCGAAGGCCTTGGAGATCTTGCAGAGAGGCTTCAAGGAGCGCGGCGGCGCTTTCGATTATGGAAGATATCGGCCTGCCGTCAGGGCGCCAGGGAAGCCTGGGCCATGGTGAAGACGCGATACACGAAGGCTGACCCAAACCACATGGCCGAGGTCGGACCTGTGGGGCCCGATGGGAAGGAGATGCCTGTGATCTTAGTGTACGGCCAAGTAGAGTTGGCCGCAAAGTATTCCCAGCAGGACTGTAAACTAGACAACCTATTAGATGTCATTGAAGAGGAATACGATTAGTCGGATTGACTATGTAATTAAAGATGACATGTAAGATGCCTTCTAGCCAGATTTTAGATCATTTGTCATAGCAGACCTTTTCGCTTCAACCTCGTGACCCAATAGTCCGGAGTGTGTTCGAATACCCTCACGGTTATGTAAGAACCGGGGCATGCGTGGAGACCAGGCGTAAGGGTCATTAGTGCTTTATCAGACAAGTGCCCAACTAGTTATGTTATATTACATGGTTAGTAAGAAACATCTTCCAGGGAGAATAGTTCCGTTAGGGGTTCCTTTTCCTGGGAGGCATGCCCTAAAGTGCATGTCCGGACTGCGAAAAGAGCAGAAAAACATCTGGGGGCAGATAAATAAATAGGTAAAAAACCGTCTTTTAGTTCACCGACCGAATATTCCCTTAAGAACGCTAGCTTTCGTCTTCACCCAGTCTGAGGTACACATCCGGCTGACCCGGCAGTAACAATCACAGAGGTGCTCCCTTTACCGCCTAGCCGAACAATCGGGAACATAGGGGTAAGCACAGGAGCCAGGCAACCCAGCTTGGCCAAAACTTATGTCATATCGATGCATATAATGGTGAATAAAAGGTACATGCGGAAGTGTGACACATGTGTTGGGCATGAAGCCCGTATAAATAAACTTCTATTAAAGAAGCCCCCAGGTATAATGAGCGCGGATAGCGCGTCAAGTGTTTGCGAACGATGCGCGAACAAGCTTTCAAAGGCTACAATAGAAAAGGAAGGAGAAGGAGAGAAACAGAAGACAGCTAATATGTAAAATGTAGACGGAGGAAGGAGACGAACTCAGAATCCGGCGCTAGGTGTAGAATCTTCGGAGACGGACTGCATTCCATGGGTTCGGCTCGAGTCGGTTATCCGACGCATCTCGCAGACGGTACGCACCACCGGTCAGGACTTGGTCGATGATAAAGGGACCTTCCCATTTGGGCTTGACTTTGTCCTTTTCCTTGTCCGGCAGGCGTAGAACTAACTCACCAACGTTGTAAGTTTTGGCCCGTACTTCTCTGCTTTGATATCTTCGAGCTTGTTGTTGATAAAATGCGGAACGGGCTTTTGCCACGTCCCGCTCCTCCTCCAATGCGTCCAAACTGTCCTGCCGATCGAGCTCGGCTTCTCTTTCTTCGTACATGCGCACGCGAGGTGAGTCATGAATTATGTCACAGGGCAGAACTGCCTCTGCGCCGTATACCATAAAGAATGGTGTAAATCCGGTGGTGCGATTTGGAGTGGTCCGCAGCCCCCAGAGTACGGAGTCGAGCTCCTCTACCCAGTGCGTGTTAGATTCCTTGCGGGACCGCACTAATCTGGGTTTTATGCCGCTCATGATTAGACCATTTGCTCGCTCGACTTAACCATTAGTTTGAGGGTGATAGACTAAAGCATAGTCGAGCTTGATGCCCATGTTTTTGCACCAGAGTTTGACCTCGTCGGTGTTGGGGAACGTAGCAGAAATTCAAAATTTTCTTACGTGTCACCAAGATCTATCTATGGGGAAACAAGCAACGAGGGGAAGGAGAGTGCATCTACATACCCTTGTAGATCGCTAAGCGGAAGCGTTCAAGAGAACGGTGTTGAAGGAGTCGTACTCGTCGTGATCCAAATCACCAGAGATCCTAGTGCCGAACGGACGGCACCTCCGCGTTCAACACACGTACAGCCCGGTGACGTCTCCCACGCCTTGATCTAGCAAGGAGAGAGGGAGAGGTTGAGGAAGACTCCGTCCAGCAGCAGCACAACGGCGTGGTGGTGGTGGAGGAGCATGGCAATCCTACAGGGCTTTGCCAAGCACCGCGGGAGAGGAGAAGGGAGAGAGGTAGGGCTGCGCCAAGGAGAGGTCAAACTCATGTGTTGGCAGTCCTCAAGACCTCAACTATATATAGGGGAGAGGGAGGGGGTGCGCCCCCTCTAGGGTTTCCAACCCAAGGGGTGCGGCTGCCCCCAATCCCATCTAGGGTGGCGGCCAAGGGGGGGGAGGGGAAACTTGCCCCCCAAGTTAGGTGGTTGCGCCCCCTCCCCCAACCCTAGGCGCCTTGGGCCCTTGTGGGGGGGCGCACCAGCCCACCTGGGGCTGGTCCCCTCCCACACTTGGCCCATGCAGCCCTCCGGGGCCGGTGGCCCCACTTGGTGGACCCCCGGGACCCTCCCGGTGGTCCCGGTACGTTACCGATAAAACCCGAAACTTTTCCGGTGACCAAAACAGGACTTCCCATATATAAATCTTTACCTCCGGACCATTCCGGAACTCCTCGTGACGTCCGGGATCTCATCCGGGACTCCGAACAACATTCGGTAACCACATACAAACTTCCTTTATAACTCTAGCGTCATCGAACCTTAAGTGTGTAGACCCTACGGGTTCGGGAACCATGCAGACATGACCGAGACGTTCTCCGGCCAATAACCAACAGCGGGATCTGGATACCCATGTTGGATCCCACATGTTCCACGATGATCTCATCGGATGAACCATGATGTCAAGGACTCAATCGATCCCGTATACAATTCCCTTTGTCTAGCGGTATTGTACTTGCCCGAGATTCGATCATCGGTATACCGATACCTTGTTCAATCTCGTTACCGGCAAGTCTCTTTACTCGTTCTGTAACACATCATCCCGTGATCAACCCCTTGGTCATATTGTGCACATTATGATGATGTCCTACCAAGTGGGCCCAGAGATACCTCTCCGTTTACACGGAGTGACAAATCCCAGTCTCGATTCGTGCCAACCCAACAGACACTTTCGGAGATACCTGTAGTGCACCTTTATAGCCACCCAGTTACGTTGTGATGTTTGGTACACCCAAAGCATTCCTACGGTATCCGGGAGTTGCACAATCTCATGGTCTAAGGAAATGATACTTGACATTAGAAAAGCTTTAGCATACGAACTACGATCTTTGTGCTAGGCTTAGTATTGGGGTCTTGTCCATCACATCATTCTCCTAATGATGTGATCCCGTTATCAACGACATCCAATGTCCATGGTCAGGAAACCGTAACCATCTATTGATCAACGAGCTAGTCAATTAGAGGCTTACTAGGGACATGGTGTTGTCTATGTATCCACACATGTATCTGAGTTTCCTATCAATACAATTATAGCATGGATAATAAACGATTATCATGAACAAGGAAATATAATAATAACTAATTTATTATTTCCTCTAGGGCATATTTCCAACAGTCTCCCACTTGCACTAGAGTCAATAATCTAGTTCACATCGCCATGTGGTTAACACTCACAGGTCACATCGCCATGTGACCAACATCCAAAGAGTTTACTAGTGTCATTAAACTAGTTCACATCATCATCTGATTTAGACTCAATGAGTTATGGGGTTTGATCATGTTTTTCTTGAGAGAGGTTTTAGTCAACGGGTCTGCAACATTCAGATCCGTATGTACTTCGCAAATCTCTAGGTCATATTGTAAATGTTGCTTCCACGCTCTACTTGGAGCTATTCCAAATGGTTGTTCCACTATACGTATCTGTTTCCTACTCAGAGTCATTCGGATAGGTGTTAAAGCTTGCATTGACGTAACCCTTTACGCCGAACTCTTTATCACCTCCATAATTGAGAAACATGTCCTTATTACTCCAAGGACAATTTTGACCGCTATCTGGTGATCTACTCCTTGATCACCTTTGTACTCTCTTGCCAGATATGTAGCAAGGCACACATTAGGTGCGGTACACAGCATAGCATACTGTAGAGCCTACGTCTAAAGCATAGGGGACGACCTTCGTCCTTTCTCTCTCTTCTGCCGTGGTCGAGCTTTAAGTCTTAACTTCATACCTTACATCTCAGGCAAGAACTCCTTCTTTGACTGATCCATCTTGAACACCTTCAAGATCATGTCAGGGTATATGCTCATTTGAAAGTATCATTAAGCGTTTTTGATCTATCCCTATAGATCTTGATGCTCAATGTTCAAGTAGCTTAATCCATGTTTTCACTTGAAAAACACTTTTCAAATAACCCTATATGCTTTTCAGAAACTCTACATCATTTCTGATCAACAATATGTCAACAACATATACTCATCAGAAATTCTATAGTGCTCCCACTCACTTCTTTGGAAATACAAGTTTCTCATGAACTTTGCATAAACCCAAAATCTTTGATCATCTCATCAAAGCACACATTCCAACTCCGAGATGCTTACTCCAGTCCTTAGAAGGATCGCTGGAGCCAGCATACCTTTTAGCATCCTTAGGATCGACAAAACTTTTCTGATTGTATCACATACAACCTTTCCTTACGAAGACTGGTAAGGAAACTCGTTTTGACATCCATATGCCAGATTTCATAAATGCAGCTAATGCTAACATGAATCCGATGGGCTTAAGCATCGCTACGGATGAGAAAATCTCATCGTAGTCAACTCCTTGAACTTGTGAAAAACTCTTCGCCACAAGTCGAGCTTCATAGACGGTGACATTACCGTCCATGTCCGTCTTCTTCTTAAAGATCCATTTATCTCAATGGCTTGCCGATCATCGGGCAAGTCCACCAAAGTCCATGCTTTGTTCTGATACATGGATCCTATCTCGGATTTCATGGTTTCTAACCATTTTTCGGAATTTGGTCCCACCATCGCTTCTCCATAGCTCGTAGGTTCATTGTTGTATAGCAACATGACCTTTAAGACAGGATTACAGTACCACTCTGAAGTAGTACACATCCTTGTCACCCTACGAGGTACGGTAGTGACTTGATCTGAAACTTCATGATCAATATCATAAGCTTCTACTTCAATTGGTGTAGGTGCCACAGGAACAACTTCCTGTGCCCTGCTACACACTGGTTGAAGTAATGGTTCATTAACCTCATCAAGTCTCCACCATCCTCCCACTCAATTTTCGAGAAGAACTTTTCCTCGAGAAAGGACCCGATTCAAGAAACAATCCCTTTTGCTTCCGGATCTGAGATAGGAGGTATACCCAACCATTTTGGGTATCCTATAAAGATGCATTTTATCCGCTTTGGGTTCGAGCTTATCAACCTGAAACTTTTTCATATAAGCGTCGCAGCCCCAAACTTTTAAGAAACGACAACTTAGGTTTCTCCAAACCATAGTTCAAATGCTGTCGTCTCAACGGAATTACGTGGTGCCCTATTAAAGTGAGTGTCGTTGTCTCTAATGCCCGACCCATGAACGATAGTGGTAATTCGATAAGAGACATCATGGTATGCACCATATCCTATAGGGTGCAACTATGATGTTCGGACACACCATCACACTATGGTGTTCCAGGCGGTATTAATTGTGAAACAATTTCCACAATGTCTTAATTGCGTGCCAAAGCTCGTAACTCAGATACTCATCTCTATGATCATATCATAGACATTTTATCCTCTTGTCACAATGATCTTCACTCTGAAATTACTTGAACCATTCAATAATTCAGACTTGTGTTTCATCAAGTAAATATACTCAACATCTACTCGAACATCTGTGAAGTAAGAACATAACGATATTCACTGCATGCCTCAGCACTCATTGGACTGCACACATCAAAATGTGTTACTTCCACCAAGTTGCTGTCTTGTTCCATCTTACTGAAAACGAGGCTTTTCAGTCATCTTGCCCATGTGGTATGATTTGCATATCTCAATTGATTCAAAATCAAGTGAGTCCAAACGATCCATCTGCATGGAGTTTCTTCATGCGTATACACCAATAGACATGGTTCACATGTCTCAAACTTTTCAAAAACGAGTGAGTCCAAAGATCCATCAACATGGAGCTTCTTCATGCGTTTTACACCAATATGACTTACATGGCAGTTCCACAAGTAAGTGGTACTATCATTACTATCTTATATCTTTTGGCATGAAAATGTGTATCACTACGATCGAGATTCAATAAACCATTCCTTTTAGGTGCAATACCATTGAAGGTATTATTCAAATAAACATAGTAACCATTATTCTCTTTAAATGAATAACCATATTGCGGCGGACATAATCCAATCATGTCTATGCTCAACACAAACACCAAATAACAATTATTTAGTTTTAACACCAATCTCGATGGTAGAGGGAGCGTGCGATGCTTGATCACATTAACCTTGGAAACACTTCCAACACATATCGTCAGCTCACCTTTAGCTAGTCTCCGTTTATTCCGTAGCTTTTATTTCGAGTTACTAACACTTAGCAACCGAACCGGTATCTAGTCCCCTGGTGCTACTAGGAGTACTAGTAAAGTACACATTAACATAATGTATATCCAATATACTTCTGTCGACCTTGCCAGCCTTCTTATCTACCAAGTATCTAGGGTAATTCGACTCCAGTGGCTGTTCCCCTTAGTACAGAAGCACTTAGTCTCGGGTTTGGGTTCAACCTTGGGTTTGTTCACTGGAGCAGCAGCTGATTTGCCGTTTCATGAAGTATCCCTTCTTGCCCTTTTCCTTTTGAAACTAGTGGTTTCACCAACCATCAACAATTGATGCTCCTTCTTGATTTCTACTTTCGCGGTGTCAAACATCGTGAATACCTCAAGGATCATCATATCTATCCCTGATATGTTATAGTTCATCACGAAGCTCTAGCAGCTTGGTGGCAATGACTTTTGGAGAAACATCACTATCTCATCTGGAAGATCAACTCCCACTCGATTCAAGTGATTGTTGTACTCAGACAATCTGAGCACAAGCTCAATGATTGAGCTTTTCTCCCTTAGTTTGCAGGCTAAGAAAATCGTCGGAGGTCTTATACCTCTTGATGTGGGCATGAGCCTGAAATCCCAATTTCAGCCCTCGAAACATCTCATATGTTTCGCGATCTTTCGAAAACGTCTTTGGTGCCTCAACTCTAAACCGTTTAACTGAACTATCACGTAGTTATCAAAACGTGTATGTCCGATGTTCGCAGCATCCACAGACAAAGTTTGGGGTTCAACACACTGAGCGGTGCATTAAGGACATAAGCTTTCTACTGTCCACATAATCGCTACTGTCAACTTTCAACTATATTTTCTCTAGAAACATATCTAAACAGTGGAGCTAAAGCGCGAGCTTACGACATAATTTGCAAAGATCTTTTGACTATGTTAAGGATAATTAAGTTCATCTCATGAACTCCCACTCAGATAGACATCCCTCTAGTCATCTAAGTGATTACATGATCTGATTCAACTAGGCCGTGTCCGATCATCACGTGAGACGGACTAGTCATCATCGGTGAACATCTTCATGTTGATCGTATCCTCCATACGACTCATGCTCGACCTTTCGGTATCTTGTGTTCCGAGGCCATGTCTGTACATGCTAGGCTCGTCAAGTTAACCTAAGTGTTTCACGTGTGTAAATCTGGCTTACACCTATTGTATGTGAACGTAAGAATCTATCACACCCAATCATCACGTGGTGCTTCGAAACGACGAACTTTCGCAACGGTGCATAGTTAGGGGGAACACTTTGTTGAAATTTTAACGAGGGATCATCTTATTTACTACCGTCGTTCTAAGCAAATAAGATGAATAAACATGATAAACATCACATGCAATCAAAAAGTGACATGATATGTCCAATATCATTTTGCTCCTTTTGATCTCCATCTTCAGGGCTCCATGATCATCATCGTCACCGGCATGACACCATGATCTCCATCATCATGATCTCCATCATCGTGTCTCCATGAAGTTGTCTTGCCAACTTATTACTTCTACTACTATGTCTACCGGTTAGCAACAAAGTAAAGTAATTACATGGCGTTGTTCAATGACACGCATGTCATACAATAAATAAAGAAAACTCCTATGGCTCCTGCCGGTTGTCATACTCATCGACATGCAAGTTGTGATTCCTATTACAAGAACATGATCAATCTCATACATCACATATCATTCATCACATTCTTCTTGGCCATATCACATCACATAGCATACCCTGCAAAAACAAGTTAGACATCCTCTAATTGTTGTTTGCATGTTTTACGTGGCTGCTATGGGTTTCTAGCAAGAACGTTTCTTACCTACGTAAAACCACAACGTGATATGCCAATTGCTATTTACCCTTCATAAGGACCCTTTTCATCGAATCCGTTCTGACTAAAGTGGGAGAGACTGGCACCCGCTAGCCACCTTACGCACCAAGTGCATGTCAGTCGGTGGAACCTGTCTCACGTAAGTGTACGTGTAAGGTCGGTCCGGGCCACTTCATCCCACAATGCCGCCGAATCAAGATTGGACTAGTAATGGTAAGCATATTGAACAAAATCAACGCCCACAACTACTTTGTGTTCTACTCGTGCAAAGAATCTACGCAATAGACCTAGCTCATGATGCCACTGTTGGGGAACGTAGCAGAAATTCAAAATTTTCCTATGTGTCACCAAGATCTATCTATGGAGAAACCAGCAACGAGGGGAAGGAGAGTGCATCTACATACCCTTGTAGATCGCTAAGCGGAAGCGTTCAAGAGAACGGGGTTGAAGGAGTCGTACTCATCGTGATCCAAATCACCGGAGATCCTAGTGCCGAACGGACGGCACCTCCGCGTTCAACACACGTACAACCCGGTGACGTCTCCCACGCCTTGATCCAGCAAGGAGAGAGGGAGAGGTTGAGGAAGACTCCGTCCAGCAGCAGCACAACGGCGTGGTGGTGGTGGAAGAGCGTGGCAATCTTGCAGGGCTTCGCCAAGCACCGCGGGAGAGGAGAAGGGAGAGAGGTAGGGCTGCGCCAAGGAGAGGTCAAACTCATGTGTTGGGAGCCCTCAAGACCTCAACTATATATAGGGGAGAGGGAGGGCGGTGCGCCCCCTCTAGGGTTTCCACCCCAAGGGGTGCGGCTGCCCCCAATCCCATCTAGGGTGGAGGCCAAGGGGGGGAGAGGGGAAACTTGCCCCCCAAGTTAGGTGGGTGCGCCCCCTCCCCCAACCCTAGGCGCCTTGGGCCCTTGTGGGGGGGGGGGGGGGCGCACCAGCCCACCTGGGGCTGGTCCCCTCCCACACTTGGCCCATGCAGCCCTCCGGGGCCGGTGGCCCCACTTGGTGGACCCCCGGGACTCTCCCGGTGGTCCCGGTACGTTACCGATAAAACCCGAAACTTTTCCGGTGACCAAAACAAGACTTCCCATATATAAATCTTTACCTCCGGACCATTCCGGAACTCCTCGTGACGTCCGGGATCTCATCCAGGACTCCGAACAACATTCGGTAACCACATACAAACTTCCTTTATAACCCTAGCGTCATCGAACCTTAAGTGTGTAGACCCTACGGGTTCGGGAACCATGCAGACATGACCGAGACGTTCTCCGGCCAATAACCAACAGCAGGATCTGGATACCCATGTTGGATCCCACATGTTCCACGATGATCTCATCGGATGAACCACGATGTCAAGGACTCAATCGATCCCATATACAATTCCCTTTGTTTAGCGATATTGTACTTGCCCGAGATTCGATCATCGGTATACCGATACCTTGTTCAATCTCGTTATCGGCAAGTCTCTTTACTCGTTCCGTAACACATCATCTCGTGATCAACCCCTTGATCATATTGTGCACATTATGATGATGTCCTACCGAGTGGGCCCAGAGATACCTCTCCGTTTACACAGAGTGACAAATCCCAGTCTCGATTCGTGCCAACCCAACAGACACTTTCGGAGATACCTGTAGTGCACCTTTATAGCCACCCAGTTAAGTTGTGATGTTTGGTACACCCAAAGAATTCCTACGGCATCCGGGAGTTGCACAATCTCATGGTCTAAGGAAATGATACTTGACATTAGAAAAGCTTTAGCATACGAACTACGATCTTTGTGCTAGGCTTAGTATTGGGGTCTTGTCCATCACATCATTCTCCTAATGATGTGATCCCGTTATCAACGACATCCAATGTCCATGGTCAGGAAACCGTAACCATCTATTGATCAACGAGCTAGTCAATTAGAGGCTTACTAGGGACATGGTGTTGTCTATGTATCCACACATGTATCTGAGTTTCCTATCAATACAATTATAGCATGGATAATAAACGATTATCATGAACAAGGAAATATAATAATAACTAATTTATTATTGCCTCTAGGGCATATTTCGAACAGTCGGTCGTAAAGTTCGTGCCGTTATCAGTGATGATGCTATGGGGGACGCCGTAACGGTGTACGACCCCTGATATGAAGTCTATCACCAGTCCGGATTCGACCGTCTTAACAGGTTTAGCCTCTATCCATTTGGTGAATTTATCCACCATGACCAATAGGTATTTTTGCTTTTGGGTTCCTCCTTTAAGGGGTCCAACCATGTCAAGCCCCCAGACCGCAAAGGGCCAAGTGATGGGTATAGTTTTGAGGGTGGTGGGTGGCATGTGGCTTTGATTAGCAAAGAGCTGGCAACCGACACATCGTTGGACTAAGTCCTGAGCATCTGCCCGGGCCGTCGGCCAATAAAATCATGTACAGAAGGCCTTGCCTACAAGGGCCCGGGCTGCGGCGTGGTGTCCGCCGAGTCCGGCATGAATTTCAGCCAGAAGGTTCCACCCTTCATCTTTGGAGATACACCTTTGAAGGACTCCGGTTGTGCTTTTCTTGTAAAGCTCTCCCTCATGGACCTTATAGGCTTTAGATCGCCGCACTATGCAGCGGGCCTTGTTTTGGTCCTCGGGAAGTTCCTGCCTGGTTAGGTAGGCTAGGAATGGTTCCGTCCATGGGGCAATGACTGCCATTATTACATGGGCTGAAGATGTTACTTCGTTGGCAGAACCACCAATTGTGTCAGAATGTTCGCCGTCGGGCAGTGCGGTTGGGTCCGGGTTGTTATTTCCGGATTCTCCCTCCCATAGTACGGATGGCTTGAACAGCCTCTCTAGGAAGATGTTGGCAGGGACAGCATCGCACTTTGTGCCAATGCGCGCCAATACGTCTGCTGCCTGGTTATTATCCCGGGCTATATGGTGAAATTTGAGCCCTTCAAACCGAGCTGACATTTTTAGGACGGCGTTGCGATAAGCTGCCATTTTCGGATCCTTGGCATCGAAGTCTCCATTTATTTGGGATATCGCGAGGTTCGAATCCCCGCGCGCCTCTAGGCGTTGAATGCCCATGGAGACTGCCATCCGGAGGCCGTGTAGAAGGGCCTCGTATTCGGCTGCGTTGTTGGAGTCCGTATACATTATCTGGAGTATGTATTGAACCGTATCTCCGGTTGGGGACATCAAAACGACGCCAGCCCCCAGTCCGGCCAACATTTTGGAGTCGTCGAAGTGCATTATCCAGTTGGAATATGCGCCGTACTCTTTAGGGAGTTCGGTTTCAGTCCATTCGGCGACGAAGTCGGCCAAAACTTGCGACTTAATAGCTCGCCGTGGCTTATAGGTTATGTCGAACGGGAGGATCTCAATGGCCCATTTGGCAATCCCGCCCGTCGCATCGCGGTTGTTTATAATGTCGTTAAGAGGTACTTCGGAGGCTACTGTTATCGAACACTCTTGAAAGTAGTGTCGCAGCTTCCGGGATGCCATGAACATCGCATACGCTATCTTTTGATAATGCGGGTACCGTGACTTGCATGGAGTTAGGACAGTGGACACGTAGTAAAATGGTTTTTGAAGGGGGAACTTGTGTCCGTCCGTTTCTCGTTCGACAACGAGCACTGCGCTCACAACTTGATGAGTTGCCGCGATATATAATAGCATTGGTTCGCCCATGTTGGGCGCGGCCAGGACCGGGTTTGTTGCCAATATGGCTTTTATTTCTTTGAGTCCGACCGTGGTGTCATCCGTCCACTCGAAGTGTTCGGTGCGTCGGAGGAGGCGATAAAGAGGTAATGCCTTTTCTCCTAAACGGGAGATAAAGCGGCTTAGAGCCGCCATGCATCCCGTCAATTTTTGTATTTGTTTGAGGTCCTTTGGGATATCCAATTGTGACAGAGCTCAGATCTTGGCTGGGTTTGCTTCAATTCCTCTACCGGATACAATGAAGCCCAAGAGCTTTCCGGCTGGTACGCCGAAAACGCATTTTTCTGGGTTAAGCTTAATGACATATGTTCGGAGATTATCGAACGTGAGCCTCAAATCGTCTACTAGAGTTTCGACGTGCTTTGTTTTGACGACCACATCGTCTACGTCCACTGTTTTGCCGATCTGGTTTGCCAGACAAGTTTGAATCATGCGCTGATATGTTGCGCCGACGTTTTTTAGCCCAAAGGGCATTGTGTTGAAGCAGAATGGGCCGTATGGGGTGATGAATGCCGTTGCGTCCTGGTCGGGCTCTACCATCTTAACTTGTTGGTAGCCGGAGTATGCGTCGAGGAAACACAATGAATCGTGTCTTGCGGTAGCGTCGATAATTTGATCGATGCGGGGGAGTGGGAAGGGATCCTTTGGGCAAGCCTTGTTGAGGTCCTTAAAATCGACGCATAGGCGCCAGGATTTGTCCTTCTTTGGTACCATCACCAGGTTTTCTAGCCAGTCCGGATGTTTTATATCTCTGATGAATCCGACCTCCAATAATTTGGCTAGCTCCTCTCCCATGGCCTGTCTCTTGGGTTCAGAGAAATGCCGAAGAGCCTGTTTGACTGGCTTGAATCCTTTTAGGATGTTTAGGGTGTGCTCGGCTAGCCGGCGTGGGACTGCGGTTGTATTCAGGGCCGGATTGTCCCAAAAATTGATTTCAGTTTTCCAGGCGCTTTCCATCTCACAGTACTTTCGTACTATGGACGCCAAGTCAGCGAAGCGTGTAATTTCATGACGACTTACGACGTTGAGGATTCCCTTGTCCGTGCAATTGTTGTGAAAGAATGTAATCGCGTCCTCCTCACGGCAGTCCTTTATTCTATTCATAACCAGGAGGAATCTGGCCCAGTAATGGTGTACTGTTTCTGCGGGCTCTTGCCGAATTTGGGATAGATCACTTATGTTTGGGTAGGCGGGTGGAATTAAATCCGGAACCCCGTCCAATCTCAGGCTCAGGGGCCAAGAAGTTTCCGAACTCGGAAGCTTGGGTTCTTGGATGTTATCCAATGCACCTAGCCCGCTGCCTGACTTTAGGTTCAGGGCTTGAGTTACGTCCTCCCCTCCGCGGGAATCCGGCATGGAGGGATCGGGAATCCGGACATAGCTAGTCCTTAAAATCGAGGAAGGGTCGCCGTATTGCTCCTCAACCACGGCAACGTGGTAGGTAACCTGGGGAGAATTGATCTCTCTTAGATCGGTTTTAGGCCCAATCTGATCGTAGTCTGTAGCGACTCCCAGGGCGGCAATGCAATCCAGGAGCTCGTTTATGGAAGAGAGCTCCATCGGATCTAACTGCTCAGCGAATTCCGAGCTAATGTGAAGATTGCTTTCGATGACCTGAGAAGTCATCGTCGGCACGGTGGCCGGACAGGCGGTCATAAGGAAACCGCCTAGCCGGAGAGTTTGGCCGATAGCCAAAGCTCCTTTAGCAACAGTGCCGTCTTTAAAGACGGGATGAGGCATCCTTCCTGATGGCGACGGCACAGAGGAACTCTCAGTGAAAGCACCAATGTTGGTGTCAAAACCGGCGGATCTCGGGTAGGGGGTCCCGAACTGTGCATTTAGGCGGATGGTAACAGGAGACAAGGGACACGATGTTTTTACCCAGGTTCGGGCCCTCTCGATGGAGGTAAAACCCTACCCCTGCTTGATTAATATTGATGATATGGGTAGTACAAGAGTAGATCTACCACGAGATCAGAGAGGCTAAACCCTAGAAGCTAGCCTATAGTATGATTGTTGTTCGTCCTACGGAATACAACCCTCCGGTTTATATAGGCACCCAAGAGGGTTAGGGTTACACAAAGTCGGTTACAATGGTAGGAGATCTACATATCCGTATCGCCAAGCTTGCCTTCCACGCCAAGGAAAGTCCCATCCGGACACGGGACAAAGTCTTCAATCTTGTATCTTCATAGTCCAGGAGTCCGGCCAAAGGTGATAGTTCAGCTATCCGGACACCCCCTAATCCGGGACTCCCTCAGCTGGCAGCACAGTGTAGACCTCGAAGGACCAACAACCTTCATTTTGTTTACATTAGACAAGGTTAAAGCAATGGTACAAAAAAATGTTAAGCAAATTATCAGATCAGAGTACTGTGCACCAGAATGCTAGCAAATTGGCCTATATTTATATGTTCACTTCTCCTTATAATTCACTAATGCAAAGGTGCAAATCTTCATCCTTCTTTAATCACGACACAGATAAACAAGTTTTATCCAAAAAAGGTGTCTAAACAATTCAATCACTGATCCCTGACATGGATGAGGCGCATGTAGAAAACTGAGTGAACAAGGCCATGTGAGTTCACCTAATCGAGCCTTGGTCCTGAAGTTAAAGGTCATCTACTGTTGCGGCAAGTTGCACACGAGGATGCCTTGGACGAGGACGGCAGGGTCGGTTGAGGACCACAGCGGCAGAGGCGACTGTGCCTGCAGCGGCGGAGGCCCCGCCTTCGTCTGACGCTGTCGAGGGCGGCAGATCTGTCGAGGTACACGGCGGCGGCTGCTGCTACATGGGGGGGCTGTGGCCGGCGTGTAGCTTGGGTGGATGCTCCTAGAGGAGCTTGGCCTTGGTGCGGCGGATCTCGGCGTTGAGCATGCGTCGTCGATGGTGGGAGAGGCGGCCGCCCGAGCAAATCAATGAGAAGGGGTCAGAGGTCGTGGTCATGCGAGGCAAGTCGCCAGTAAAATGACTCAGCTGCGGGAGGAGACTGACCTGATTTGGCCGGTGGGGACCGCTGCATGTCCTTGCCATCGAGGATCTGGCTACCGTCTCGCTCGCACGTCCTGGATCCGCCCGCCGCGTCGTGGTCCGAGTGGAGAAGATGGCGAGGTCGGCGGCGGAGCCGAAGGGGCCGGAGACGGAGGCTGGCCGCGCCGGGGACGCCATGAGAAGCTCTGCGATCCACGGGCGAGGAGCAAGGCGATGACGAGCAGGCGCGCGGGTGCGAACGGCGGGAGCAGGTGGTCGTCCACAAAGGCGAGGAGGAGCGGCTTGAGGTGGCAGGGGAGGTCGCGGCGGGATCGGCCGCCGTAGGTGGCGACGGCGGTCCAATGGAGGGAGAGGGGAGAGGGGTTAGGATTTGGGCCGCGGATCGTGGGGGGAGGAGTGGTGTGCGGGGGAGAGGGGGAGAGGGGGAGGAGTGGTGTGCGGTGGGTGAGTGGTGGCATTCGGCCACTGATAGGTGGGCCCGCGAGGAATTAGGCCCACATGTTAGTGTCCTCAATGATATGTGGTGTAGGTGAGGGGAGTTGCTTTCAGGTGGGTGTGGGTGGGGAGAGGATGAGGGTGTGGGCCATTGGATCTGGCAGTATCCGACGGTCTGTAATGCTTGATCCACGTGACATGCCCATAGACCAATCAGAACGAACTACAGGCTTATGACCATCTAAAATTGTCGTAATTGATTAACAATAGGCGTTACCAACACAACACCACAGCGCCCGGCGAAACTCCATTGTAGCGTGAGCTCCAACGCAGCACCACGACGCCCGACGGTAAGTTTCCTTCTCTTTTTATGAGAATGTTTGTTAAGTTTTCACATAATTAGAAGTGTTATTCCTTGAATAACGAAAAATCAATTTTCCATTTTTCGAGTGCCCCAAAAGAGGTTTTTTTGTGAAGGACCTACCAAATAATTGTTGCAAAATTGGACCAAATCAATTTTATAAAATACTAGGCCATATTTAGTGCACAATTGACCAAATGGTTGGGTGAAAAAAGTTTTGATCCACCTCTGGTGAAAAAGACAAATTGTCGTCCATTCAGCTGGAAACGGGTCAAATTTGAACTGTAGCTGCCTCGTAGTTTGCTCTTTATTTTTTTCCAAAAATCATTTCTAGGTAAATAAGTATCTATTTAATCATAGAAACACCAAAAAATTCCAAGATTCAACCACTAGCTAGGAACGGTTAAGCCCGCCGTTTTGACCGCATTTTGAAACGGGCATAAAAAATTCAAAAAAAATCAAAAAATTGGAAAACCTTCGCATTGTGTCATTATACGTGACCAAGTTTCCAGGAAAAATAATAAACTTGTAATACGGTAATTATTTTAAAAAAGTGTTCTCAGAAATGAGCTATCATGCGTGAAGATTCATGGCTTTCAAGCCAAATGATCAATCTTATGGCCATATTCATGGCATAGTTTGTTCAAATGATCTCATATTGTGCACGAGGGTGCATCTTGGAATTACAAACAATGTTTCCTAAGGAAGTTTTCATTTTCTTTGCACGGAAAATTCATTTTTCATTTTCCGAGTGCCCAAAAGGAGGTTTTTTTTGTGAAGGAACTACCAAATAATTGTTGTAAAATTGGACCAAATCAATTTTATAAAATACTAGGCCATATTTAATGCACAATTGACCAAATGGTTGGGTGAAAAAAGTTTTGATCCACCTCTAGTGAAAAAGACAAATTCCCGTCGAGTTAGTTGGAAACAGGTCAAATTTGAACTGTAGATGCCTCATAGTTTGCTCTTTATTTTTTCCAAAAATCATTTCTAGGTAAATAAGTATCTATTTAATCAGAGAAACACCAAAAAATTCCAAGATTCAACCACCAGCTAGGAACGGTCAAGCCCGCCGTTTTGACCGCATTTTGAAACGGGCATAAAATATTCAAAAAATCAAAAAATTGGAAATCCTTCGCATTGTGTCATTATATGTGACCAAGTTTCTAGAAAAAATAATAAACTTGTAATACAGTAATTATTTTAAAAAAATGTTCTCAGAAATGAGCTATCATGCGTGAAGATTCATGGCTTTCAAGCCAAATGATCAATCTTATGGCCACATTCGTGGCATAGTTTGTTCAAATGATCTCATATTGTGCACGAGGGTGCATCTTGGAATTCCAGACAATGTTGCCTAAGGAAGTTTTCATTTTCTTTGCACGGAAAATTCATTTTTTATTTTCCAAGTGCCCGAAAGGAGGTTTTTTTGTGAAGGAACTACCAAATAATTGTTGCAAAATTGGACCTAATCAATTTTATAAAATCCTAGGCCATATATAATGCACAATTGACAAAATGGTTGGGTGTCAAAAATTTTGATCCACCTCTGGTGAAAAAGACAAATTCCTGTCGATTCAGTTGGAAGCGGGTCAAATTTGAACTGCAGCTGCCTCATAGTTTGCTCTTTATTTTTTCCAAAAATCATTTCTAGGTAAATAAGTATCTATTTAATCAGAAATACATGGTTTGATGGCGAGACATCGAGGTTTGACGGTGGCCGAGGGCCCCAACTCTAGAGCGCGTAAGCTCGCATGCCCGCCGCATGGTCACCGCGTGACCGTGGCGTTTCCATGTGTTCTGGGCGGCCTAGGCATGTCTATTGGGTTGGGCACTCCCCAGGTAAGTGCTAGGAAGAAAATCACAACATAAGATTCTCACGAGGAGACCGATCGATGCCCAAACATGAATAAGCAGCCAAGTGTTTGATTTGCGGTACGGGAAATGCACATGGCTAATGGGCGTGAGTTTTGGCTGAGGATGATCAGTTACTAAGAAGACCGTCTTCACAAATTTTCACCTCAAAAGGAGGAGCCTAGGTGGTACTTGCTTTACAAAGTACCACACTAGACATAAATACGAATGTTGAAGCTGGGCTCAAAATAATGAATGGATTGAGCTGTCATTTGGTGGAGGATGGTTATTTGGGCATAGGAAAGCACTATAGAAAATGGATACCATTTGGACATGCCAAAGTGGTACTTCCTTCACAAAGTGCTGCTCTGAACAGAATAGGAAAATGAATATTTTTGAATTATTTTTGAACTAGGCAAGGAATGTTTTTGACATATTTGATGAAGATATGATCCAAAATATTTATGAGAATTTTTTGGGAATTTTTGGAATAAAAAAAATATAGGTTGCTTCACAACCTAGGGCAAAAACTGCCACATGAACATGACACATAGGCAAAACTGATGAGATGGCGCCTAGTCATCACAACCCACCACAATCTACAAGGCTATGACCATCTATATTGGTCATTAACAACTAGAAATAAGGCCACGGACTAGCACTGTTTGCTTTGTGACCATTTCGTGTAAGGAAATTACGACCTTTCTGACCAAAATGGTCGCAATGGTTTAGGGTTTGGAGTCCCCCGAACTGCTTTTGACCAATTGGTCTCAAATGGTCATAAATCCATGACCAATTCTTCCAGGGTCGCTGACAGAAGGTCACTAGTTAACATATTTCTTGTAGTGATTGCGGCCACAAATTCTACACATAGAGTTCAATAAAGACCAAGTAATTGTGATAGTTTGAGAAGTAACATATTTAAGATGATAAACACCCTGTTCGTGGAGCGAGGTGGGACTAAACTTGTGGACTGAACTTAGCAGTAGCGAGCTTTATCAAAAGGGGCTACTGCTGACATCAATAGCAATAGCGCGGTATGGAATAAGGCGCTACTGCTATAACTAGCTTAGCGGTGAGGTCATGGCAATTATAGCAGTAGCACTGTTTACAACAGACGTGCTACTGCTATTTTTCTTTCAGCAACGCATTTTGATGGCACGCGCTGCTGCTAAATAGCAGGAGCGCTATATGTTAAAGAGCGCTGCTGGTAAGATTCTGTCTATAAGGTTTTTCCTATTAGTGATTGCCGCCCTCTGAGGACCATTTCAGGCTTTCCTATTACAACAGAGACTACTTCCTAGCGACGGGCTCCGGTATCACTAGTGATGATTCAACTATGGTGCTCTGCTTCAACAGGCATGGCATGCTTGGCATGGCGGAGACGGGGACGACCAGTGGATGTTGCTGACGTACAACGATGACGCTGTTACAAAAACACCCTTAATGTTTTCAGGGCACTTCTACCACATTAACGGCGATGGTGTCATGGTGCAGCAAATCGGACCAAATCAACCACCACGGTTGGAGGTGGTTGCCAAGCTGATTATGCATGTCTCGCCAATTTCGCAAGATATGCAGCTCATCAAGAATTGTGGTGAGCTGATGTTGTTTCACCGTCTTATTGTACCGTTGACATCATGGAATAAATCATATTATCGATACAACATGTATCGAGTGAACTTGGATACCGGAACACTATTCCGGGTCAAGAGATTCAGCGGTGGCGCATCGCGGGCGATGTTCTTAGGCCTGTGCTCTTTCTCGGTGTCTTTAGAGGCTTTTCCCTCTGGCTCCATTAGTTCCGACACCATCTACCCGAGCTTTGACTTCGACAAGAGATGGCGGTTAAAAGTTGAAGCATATCATCTACCGTCTGGATGCATCAAACGACCATGTAGCTCGGTGGTGCTGCGGCCGCATACTCTTGTTGACTATATAGCTTTGTCGAATACACGTGGATGAGTACTTCACCCCCATTTCCTTTGATAATTTAGCATGCATGGTTATGCAAAATGCACTCTTTGTCCCATTGGAGCTAGGATTTGAGTCCATGTATCTAGCTAGAGTTATATTCGGATGACTGGTCCGAACACAGATTGATTAATTTGCATATCGAGTCAGCCACATATTTGTAAGCAGCTAGCTAGTCTAACGCGAAGAGGAGTTTAGCCAGGAAATTAAAGGCAAGGGATTAGCATGTAGATTATCTCTTTACTGGCGATCAACACATTGTTGCATGCTGTGCTAAAGAAATCAGTGTACCCGTGACTCGACTTCAATTGGAGAATAAGCAACAAGGTGCTTGTGCAATTTTAGTTTCCCCACCTGGGCTGCGATGTAATCCAAGATGGAAATATTGGCTTCACTCGAGTGAATACAGTTCCGCACCGCTCTTTGAGTTAGTTTTCCATTTGAATTCCAGGTTATTTTCAAATTTAGATAGTTTTTAAGCCTATGAACCCAGGTAGGCCTAATCTTTGTGTAGCTGAATCTGTACATTTACGAGGCCTACCTCTGAGGCAGACATCAGTTAGTTAGTTTGTGCTGTAAACAAGCAAGCCAGTGCTAATATAAACCAAAACTCCAATTCTATGCACACGTGTGTTTATAATTTTTTTGGGAAAACCTTTGGATCCGTTCATGAATTGTCAAGTTAGTACAGAGAACACCGGAAGTAATCGAAATTGCATCCAAGTCTATAGAGCACTTAGCGACGACTATAAGCACTAGAGTAAGCCGAAGGCACGTCACCTTCATCACCCCTCCCTCACTCCAGCGGAGAAGATCTTGTTGTGGTAGACAGTTGTGAAATATTCATGCTAAGGACTCATGGGACCAGTGCATCAGCAGTGGTGGTGCTAGAAATGTAGTCTTGTGTAGTCAAAGATATGAATTTATACAAATTTGTTCCAATATTTCTGCACCTATATGCTAGTTTCATCAAAAATCTTGGACTCAAATGAAATTATCCTATTTTTAAAGTAGGCCATAGAAAAAATCTTGTGGTTTCTCTTACTACAAACCAAACATGCTACATAATAAAATTTCCTATATAATAGTAGAATCCTACAAAATTCGACTGAAGCGAGGAAGCAAACGGCCCTATCATCTTCTTCGACCATGCTCATGCCAGCTCTCCAATTGGGGGGCGAAGCGAGCACGCACATCACGGATTATGACTGCTTTCATCCGATCTGATTTGCTCCCGCCTGGAACGAGGGACTGGTCTGATCTGGACGATGGGCCGTCCGGGCTGATCGGCGAGCACGTCCTCGCGTATGACATCACCGACTATCTTCGCTTCCGTGCCGTGTGCCGCGCGTGGCGGTGGTGCTGCACAGAACCGCGCACCCACGGCGGGCTCCACCGCCGGTCCATCACTGGCGGTGGGTCCTGCTCCGCGAACCACTCGCTGCTCCCAACCGCCGTTGCTTACTGAACTCCTCCACGGGCGAGTTCATCCAACTGGACCTACCGGAGCTCCTTGACTATGAGCTGCTCGCCGTCACCCCCGAGGGCCTCCTCCTCCTGCTCCACGACCACAACCACGTCTGCCTGCTCAACCCGCTCACACGTCACCTCACGGAGCTACCGCCGCTCACCACGCTGCTTCCCTCTAAGGACCACGCCATGCTTTCCTTTTTCAACATAGGCAACTTCATAGCAACGGGCTCCGGCATTGTTAGGGACCTCTTGTGATCTCACTAATAGCACGGAATTACTCTTGGATACAAGGATTTGGATAGCTACTGTAGATTACATGAACAAGCAAGAACAAGGGGATTGAGAGGAGAGCCAGAGGTGGGAGAGGAAGCTGCCGTGCCGTTTCAGCCGTGATCCAACCGGATGAGCTGCTCGATCCACCCTTTCCAGTATTTATAGTCGCTGGCTCCATGGCCTGGATGCTAGGCCCGAACCTCGCATGTCGGCCCAAGGCCCACCCGTGGAGGGTTGCTAACACCCCTCCCTCCTTGAAACTTGGCTTGACCCCAAGCCGAAGCTCAGGAGAAGACTTCAGGGCTGACTTTGCCGGGATCCCAGGGAGCTTGAAGTTCCTTGATCTTGCTAGGATCGCCGTGATAGTCTTCATGATAGTAGCCAAGATGGGTGTCGACTCGATCAAAGTAGCAAGCTTGCTTGCCTAGGTTGCCGAAGTAGTCATCATGGCTGACAGGAACCAAGTTGAGGATGACGTTGAGGTAGTAGTTGTGGTCGACGAACGTGGCGACGACCGTGAAGATCCTCCCTCCTTGAAAACAGTGTGTCTACAGTGAATCCAGAGCTCCACCCCGTCTATGGGCCATGCTACCAACCATATCCGAGATGTACACGCGGGCAACATTGATAAGCATTGGTGCGGTTCCAAAAAATGCAGACAAGTAGTCCACCATCTCTCAAAGGTAGTCCAAATTAATGCCATGCATACTGACCATGCTATCATTGGCACGCCCGGCACCCAGCCGGTGAACCTTGTGATAAACGAATACCGTGCACTGGACTTCTTGATCAGTCCATGTGAACTAGCTTGGCAAACTTGGAGCACCCAGCAATGAGCATAGAGATAATACTTCCCATTCGAACAAGGAGGAATCAACAGGTTATTAACATTTCCAAAGCACCAGTGCCCTTGTAAGATGGCCATAACATTGAAAGAAAATTGCAGTCTAAAGCCACCCTGGTCCCAATGTTCCTTCTGTTCTGTGATGCTATTCCCAAACTTCAGCCAATCAGATAGAAGTGAGCTTAGGAAGCCCCAACAGTGGTCCTCACAGTTTATGCACATAATGAAAGCCGCCAAGATTTTATCAAACCACGAACTTGTTGCTCTCCCCTTCCTTGCCACCAACCGGTGCATACGAAGAGAGTTAATGGCACAATTTCCATAATATTGCAGCTCCATTTGCCGCTTCCGTAAAAGTGCCCCGGCCAACGATCCAATGGAATGTGTTTGCACATACACTTGGTTTCCCATTTCACCAAAGTTTACACCGTAAGAGCTCCACCTGGTAATGTCATCATGCAAGTGAAACTCAAACACAAATATGATCTTGCTGCGTAGGGCAACTTCTATGCCACGCACAACGAACTCCTTCGCATGTACAGCAAGCTCCAGCTCTGTTAGACTTTGTAACGTAGTCCAGCTGTGTAACCTGTATATTGTATATCATTATATATACATGAGATAGGCCACCCCTAGAGGGTTGAGCCAGTTCCCACAAATCCTACGTCTAATATGGTATCAGCCTAAACCTAGGACCTAACCCACCTCCACCACAGCCGCCGCCGCCGCCGTGCCCTAGACCTTCGGACCGCCGCCGCCGCCGCTGCCATGTCCGCTTCCGCATCTAGCTCCGCCAGTTCCGGGACGATCCCCGCATCGCTGGCTGCTCTCCTTAACCTACCCGCTCGCGCCGGTGCCTCGTCGACGCAGCACTTCTTCGGCACCACGGCGGTGGGTTCGCTCTTCTCCGCCCCGATCCCGCCGTCTCCTGCACCGACAACCGCGGCGCCCTACTCCGCCACGATGATGGCGCCATCGGCGTCTACTGCCGCCTCGTCCGTAGCCTCGTCCCCGACACTCGCCCTCATGGCGGCGGCCTCAGGAGGCTCCGACGATCCACGTGTGGGTGGACCACCTGCAATCCCGGCGGTTCCTGTGGTAGCTGCTACCGACGCCGCTGTGATCCCCGGGACGTTCCACTTCGACAATCTCATCACGATTCGTCTCACGCCGGACAACTATTTGTTTTGGCGTGCCAAGGTTCTACCGCTGCTCCGCAGCCGCTCCCTCCTTGGATATGTCGATGGATCCCTGTCGTGTCCGCCGCAGGTCATTGACACCGTCCATGGCCCGGCCATCAACCCGGCGCACCGTCTGTGGGTACAACAGGACCAAGCGATCCTCTCCGCCATCCAGGGTTCCCTTGGAGACGGGGTCGCTGGCCTTTGCCTCTTTGCTGCCTCCTCCTTGGATGCGTGGACGACCCTGGAACATGCGTTTGCCCAGACCTCCACCGCCCACTCGATGGCTCTTCGCAGCAAGCTTGATGATGTCAAGAAACTGGATTCCTCGGCCACAACATACTTCAACAAACTCAAGGTCTTGGCGGATACACTGACCTCTATCGGTCGACCATTGAGTGATGAGGAGTTCGCCGGCTATGTTATTAAGGGTCTTGATGCAGATTACGACAATCTCGCCGAGGCCGTCCACAACGCCAAGCCGCCACTTCCGCCGCATGAGCTCTTCTCCCGGCTGCTCTTCACCGAGCAACGCATTGAAGCTCGTCGCGCCACCAACACCATCGCCGATCAGCCCGTGGCGTTCTGGGCCTCGCGAGGCCAGCGCCCCCCTACGTCCACACCGCCTGCCCGCGTCACCACCCCGACAGCACCACCATCGGGCGGAGGCCCGGTACGCTGTCAACTATGTGGGCGTGAGAGGCATGTTGCCTCCAAGTGCCACAAGAGGTTTCAGCGGAGCTTCCTGGGCATTGGTATTGATGGCAAAGGTAATGAGCGACAGTTTGCCATGGCGGATTTCGGCCCTCCTACTGCTCAAGTTGCCGCCAAGAGCAAGGATACACGCGTCGACCCTGGCTATACACCATCATATCCGATTGATCCTGCATGGTACATGGACACTGGCGCCACGAATCATATGACGAACGAGCTCACCAAGCTGTCCACCTCTCAGCCATACTACGGTCACGACAAGGTTCACACCGCCAACGGTGTAGGTATGCCCATCTCTCACGTTGGTCAAGCATCTCTCTTAACTAGTCATCCATCTAGGCAGCTTCATCTTCGTAATATTTTACGGGTCCCCTCGGTGACTCTTAATCTGTTATCTGTTCCCAAACTCACTCTTGATAACAATGTTCTATGTGAATTTCACCTGTTTGATCTTTTTGTTAAGGATTGAGCCACCCGGGAAATTCTGCTTAGTGGTCATCTCAGCCATGGCTTATACCGCTTGGAGGATCCATCCGCCCCGCGCGTCTTCAGTGGTGTTCGTGTGTCGCCGTCCCAGTGGCACTCTCGCTTTGGTCACCCTGCCACTCCCATAGTTCGTCATATACTTCACCGTCATGATCTGCCTATTGAGTCTAGTAATAAGGAGATGTCCGTGTGTGATGCCTGTCAACAAGGCAAAAGTCATCAGTTACCATTTGTTTCCTCTACTCGTCAAGTAACGAGTCCTCTTGAACTTGTGTTCTCTGATGTGTGGGGTCCCGCTCAAACTTCTGTGAGTGGTCACAACTATTATGTTAGTTTTATTGATGCCTATAGTCGCTTTACCTGGCTTTATCTTCTTAAGCGCAAATCTGATGTGTTTGATATATTCATTCAGTTTCAAGTGCATGTAGAACGTCTTCTCAAGCATAAGATTATTCATGTTCAGTCTGATTGGGGGGGGGGGCGAATATCGCAACCTCAATTCTTTCTTTAATAAGCTTGGGATCTCTCATCGTTTATCATGTCCTCATACACATCAGCAGAACGGCGCGGTTGAGCACAAGCATCGACAATAGTTGAGACCAGACTCACACTCCTGGCTCATGCATCCGTCCCTTTTCGTTTTTGGAGTGATGCTTTTGCTACAGCATGTTTTCTTATTATTCGGCTACCTACGCGTGTCATTAATATGAAAACTCCTATTGAGCTCCTTTTACATGAAATTCCTGATTATACCTTCTTTAAGGTCTTCGGGTGCGCTTGTTGGCCCCATCTTCGTCCATATAATTCTAGAAAGCTTGAATTTCGGTCTAAGAAATGTGTGTTTCTAGGTTATAGCTCTCTCCATAAAGGCTATAAGTGCCTCCATGTGCCAACAAATCGTGTCTGTATATCTCGTGATGTTGTCTTTGATGAGAACGTCTTTCCCTTTTCCTCCATGCCGCACCAACCTGCCACACCACCATCTATGCATTCATCTCCTCTTATGCTTGGCCAATTTGAAGATGTTGCATATTCGCCTGTGTTGTTACCTAACCATGGTGCAGGTATTGGACGTGGTGCTCGCTTGGAACTTCTTCCGGATACAACTCCCGTCGCGCATGTTGGTCGATCAGTACACATGCATGCACCCGTCGTCGACCTGGCCTCTGGTGCCGTGCCTGCCCATGCAACTGGACCGGCGCTGGTCTCCGACACTGGGCCGGTGTCATCCGAGGCGCCGTCCCCGCTAGTCGGGTCGCGGCCCACGCCGGATGAAGCGCGGCCCGCCACACCGACGCCCTCTCTGGGGCGGCTCCAGCGGTCTCCGCCTCCGTCCACGCCTACACGTGAGGCCTCGCCTCCGTCGTCACCCGCCAGTCCATCCCTGCCGCCCCCTTCGCCTGGGCCGGCCGGGCCTACTGACGCCTCGCCTGAGTCTTCGCCTTGGCTTCCGTCGCCCGATCTCTCGCCATCCTCCACTGTGTTGGCACCGCCGGCTCCTGTTCTTGTTGCACCGCAACGCCCGCATACACGCAGCCGCAGTGGTATTTTCCAACCCAAGCAGCGTCATGATGGTACGGTTACATATCTGGCTGCCTGTCTTGCTCATTCTATTGCAGATCCCACTGATGAACCACGTCACTACGAGGTTGCTATGAGTATCCCTCACTGGCGCGCAGCTATGGAGCAAGAGTACCATGCTCTTCTGCATAATGAGACTTGGACATTGGTTCCTCCTCCGCCTCGTGTCAACATCATTGATTCGAAGTGGGTTTTCAAAGTCAAGAGACATGCAGACGGGTCTATTGAGCGCTACAAGGCACGTCTTGTGGCTAGAGGATTCAAACAGCGACAGGGTCTGGATTACGAGGACACATTCAGCCCGGTGGTTAAGCCTACTACCATCCGGCTTCTTTTATCTCTTGCGGTCTCTCGTGGTTGGTCTCTCCGACAGCTCGATGTGCAGAATGCTTTTCTCCATGGGTTGCTTGAAGAGGAGGTTTACATGAGGCAGCCGCCAGGATTTGTTGATCCAGATCAGCCTCATCATCTCTGTCGTTTGACGAAGGCGCTCTATGGACTGAAACAGGCACCTCGTGCCTGGCATGCTCATCTTGCTTCGGCTCTTCGTACTCATGGATTCGTTCCGTCGACAGCCGACAGCTCGCTATTCTTATTTCAGCGCCCCAGCCTGACTGTGTATTTGCTTGTGTATGTGGATGATATTATTCTGGTCAGTTCTTCTGCGACGGCTGCTGATGCTCTTGTGACTGCTCTTGGCAGATACTTTGCGGTTAAAGACTTGGGACAGTTACACTTCTTTCTGGGCATTGAGGTTGCACATCAGTCTCGTGGCAGCTTGGCTCTCACTCAGAAAAAGTACTCTCTTGATCTCTTGCGCCGTGCTGGTATGCTCAAGTGTAAGCCATCATCCACGCCCATGTCCTCTACGGATAAGCTCTCGGCCACTGCTGGTTCTCCTCTTTCTTCGACGGATGCTACGGAGTATCGGAGTATTGTTGGTGGTTTGCGGTATCTGACTATCACTCGTCCTGATCTTTCTTTTGCTGTCAACAGGGTATGTCAGTATCTTCATGCTCCTACAGATGCGCACTGGTCTGCTGTGAAGCGCATTCTTCGTTATGTGCGTCTCATGGTCTCCTATGGTCTTCACCCGCGACCCAGTTCCTCTATTGTTCTCTCTGCATTCTCAGATGCTGATTGGGCTGGGTGTCCAGATGACAGGCGATCCACGGGGGGACATGCTGTATTTCTGGGTCCTAATTTGGTCGCCTGGAGTGCACGCAAGCAGGCCACTGTTTCTCGCAGTAGCACCGAGGCTGAGTACAAAGCAGTTGCCAATGCGACTACTGAGCTTATCTGGATTGAGTCTCTGCTTCGAGAACTGGGAATCTCCCAGTCACATCCTCCAGTTCTTTGGTGTGACAACATCGGTGCTACGTTTCTTTCGACAAACCCGGTGTTCCATTCACGAACCAAGCACATTGAGATTGACTATCATTTTGTGAGGGAACGTGTTGCACAGAAGCTACTACAGATCAAGTTTATCTCCTCAAAGGATCAACTTGCCGATATCTTCACCAAGCCTCTACCTTCTCCCATGTTTGAGGTCTGTAGGCGCAATCTCAACCTCCTAGATGCATCAGGAGTGAGTTGAGATTGAGGGAGGGTGTTAGACTTTGTAACGTAGTCCAACTATGTAACCTGCATATTGTGTATCATTATATATACATGAGATAGGCCACCCCTAGAGGGTTGAGCCAGTTCCCACAAATCCTACGTTTAATAAGCTCCATCTCATCGAACATAAATTCTTCTAGTTGGCCATCAATACACAGCAGAATAAGTAACAATGTGTCAAAACATTCTATTCCATCAGAATCCCCCAAACAGTGAGAAAATTCCTCCATGAGGTCAGATGTTTCCTTAGTACAACAACTTGCACCAGTTTGGCTAGTCGAGATCTGTACTAGAATAACTCCCAAGAAAGACTGTACCCTCCATTGACAATTCAGCTGGCTGCAAAACTCTGGGAAATTTTCTAAAAGAATTATAGTTGCAGAACCACTCCAACAGAATTGCAACTGTGAACCTGGAATCACCTCAGTTTTTGTTCTAGCAAGCTTGCAAGAGGCATGAAGCAAATATCTCAACTGCTTAGTTCTGTGAATGTACGCAACATAGCAGCACCTTGACACCATGAACCTGACATTTCTCTCCTGAGATATGGCTTGTCCCAAAGCCAGTTCAAATAATGCATTGTCAATACTATTCGAGTCCCCCGTAAGCAGTCCAAAAGAGCAAGTACTGATGCTATTTATGTACGGCGTACTGACACTTGTCACTGAATTATTTGGATCATTGTTCTCTGTTGTAGTTGGAGATTTGAGCTCTCTGAAATTTTCTACAAGCTAGAGCACTCCTTTATGTATTGTGCAGATAGATAATTCCATAGTTGCAAGTAAGCTATGGATCCCTTCAAATTTTTGCTCAGTACGGTACTTCATGCTCATGCAAAGAATAAGCTGGGGAGCACTTAACACACCACCAAGAAGAGTGTTGTGACACTGTACGAGACCAACAAGAGATTTCCAGTTAAATCTGAAATTGTATGTTTTCCACATGCTCCCCACAAGATCAAACGTCTCCTGATACAACTCATAGGTTATATCACAAATATAATATGTCATCTCCTCTTTATCATTTGCTTAAGAGAGATAGCCGGTTTGGCTAGTGGCAATCTGTACTAGAACATATCCCAGCCAAGTTTGTGTCCTGCATGGACGAGTCAACTGATTGCCAACCTTTGGAAATTTTAGATGCAAAATATGGGTGTAGAGCCAGTCAGAATCAATTGCAACAGTGAACTTGTGAACAGGACTTGCCAAGCATGAAGCATGATCCAATGATTTGTCGCCCAGGCCATAAGGAAGCTTCAAAATTTGCATCTCCTAGCTGTGTACATTGAATATTTGACCACCATTTCTTCATTCTCAAGAGCACATGATCTAGGCATCCCATCACCTTAAGATTGCACGGATCATTCATAATGATGCCACTAGGAGGGCTGGAGAGATTACCCTGAATCTCCTCGGATTTTGTTATAGTGGGAGTTGTTTCTGAGAATTCCTTGCAAATTATCAACTCGCATATAGCAAGGCATCCATGGCTTGGTAGCTTGCCGCCATATGATTCTTCTACAAGATCATGTCCTAGCAGCAACCACGGTGGCTTTGGAGCTGGGGCAGCTAGATGTGGACGCCAAGGAAAAAGTCTGCATTGAGTAGAGTTCAGCGAGTCCGATGGACGAGCTGGCACATGCAACGAGCACTCCCATGTCTTGTGGAACCCGGTTGATGTCCATCCTGGTAGCCACGATGGTGGTTCTGCATAGGAGCTGATGTACTGACCTAGGACGTTCGGGCAAGAGCCATGAGAGTTGGTCCTGAACGCCAAGGTGTCATCGTTACGCTAACAGGCATTACTAGTGATGACTCAACACTGATGCTCTGCTTCAATAAGCTCTACATGCTTGGCATAGCCAAGACCAACGACCACCACTAGATGTTGCTGGAATACAAAACTGATGGGTTTAAAAAAAGGCCCCTAATGTTTGCAGGGTGCTTCTACCACATTAACGTCCATGGTGTCATGGTCCTGCAATTCCTTCCAAACCAGCCACCACGGCTGGAGGTGGCTGCCAAGCTGAATATGCGTGTCTCCCCATATTCGGACAGTATGCATCTCTTCAACAATTGTGGTGAGCTGATGCTGATGCATGATCGGGTTGTACCATTCACGTCGCAAAATAAATCGGGCTATCACCATCAGTACGACATGTATCGAGTGAATTTGGATACCGGGACACTGTCCCGTCTCAAGAGCTTGGGTGGTGGCCGCACAGGGCGTGCGATGTTCTGGGGCATGTATTGCTCTTTCTCGATGCCTCTAGAGGTATTTTCCTCTGGCTCCATTAGTGCTAACACCATCTACCCGAGCTTTGACTTCGCCGTGAGAAGGTTGTTTAAAGTTGGAGCATATCATCCGGCACATGGACGCATCGAATGACCATGTAGCTTGGTGCTGCGGCCGCATACCTTCATTGACTATCTATTTTTGTCCAATACGGTAGATGATGAGTAGTTTACCCCCATTTCCTTTGGTAATTTAGCATGCATGGTTATGCAATATGCACTCTTTGTCCCATTTGGTTAGGTAGTATTTGAGTTCATGTGTCTCGCTAGAGGTATGCATGGACGACTAGTCCACATTAATTTTCATTTTTAGTTTGCTGCCACAGATTTGAAAGCATCTAGATAGTTTAGTGCGTAGAGGAGTTTGGCCAGGAAATTAAAGGCAAGGGATTAGCATGCTCATTACCACCGGTGTTATGATGATGTCCAGTTGAACTAGTTTTCTTCTAGTTCTTGCCAAGAAAGTTCACGATTGCCATGCCGGCGAGGACCGTGGAGTAGATGCCCTGCGTGGGCTTCTCCTCCAACACAATCGGGAGGTCAATCATGCTCAAGCCGTAACACCTCGTGCGACGTTGGAAGATGGCCCTGCTGATCTTGTGCATTCTGAGCCTCCCGACGAGCAGGAAGTCCTTGTCACCAGTGTATAGAATGAACTAGGTCGGCGCATGCACGCTCAACAGGATGGAATGACCTTCACCGGAGAAGGAAGAGGACTCAATCACCTATAGCAGAGCGCGAATGCGCTGCTTCAGACCGATTAGGGCGATCTTCTAGGGTGTGGTAAAAGCCTGCAATGACTTGATGTCCTCCAGCATATTGTCTCCCAAGCCATCTTCCCCAGGACATCCAGTAGCACTATCTGCGAGGCAGAAAACACACGAGATTTTCATAAGTGGTATGGCTGCAAAAGCTCGATGAACATGTAGCAACCTAAGAGCACAAAATCTGGTCCATAACGGGATGATAAAACATACCTTCTCCGTAGGGTACTCATCCATGTCAGTCTTGAAAGCAGGGGCCTCGTCGTTGTCCATCTCGCCTGGGCCCCCACTACCCTAACACATGAAGATGAACTGCAAGTGGGCAGATTGGAGTGATGCTAGAGTCAAATAAGACAAGCCACTGGTTTTTTTCCCGAAAAAGGAGTCACAGGGGATGCAATATGCATCAAAGAAAAGCCAAAGTTGAGGAATCATATGGTCATGTCGTTTTCCTCGCCACTGAACAGATTCGTTCAAGCCAGCGGAAGGTGACCAAGAAAAGGGCTAGGGAGGAAAACCCATACCTCCTGAGAACCAGGTGCCTCTTCATTATTGTCACTTTGCATCGCATCCTTGCCCCCTTTCATGCCACGGACCACGGTGATGCAAACAGAAATAGAGAAGTAGCATTCATGAACTGGCTAGGGTAGCTAGATTTTATTCTCCTAGTGCTTGGATGGATTTACCCCCGGATACCCGGATACGGTGATATCTATGATTGTAAATGATGTCACTACCCTTATAATTGAATAGAGGAGATGATTATGAACAAAGTTACGCCTTATAGGAGAGGGGAAGTCATACATCTATCTATTAGAAGTAGCATTGCATCAAATAATTAAAGAAAAGCCAAAGTACATTGTGGTTGTTTCCCGCGCGGGTGAACAAATCCACGTTCAGGCCAAGTTCCCCCTGAGGAGACGGCCCCAGGCGCCGAGAAGAGGAGGGCCCCCAATATTAAATTTAGTTTACCTACAAGTCACATTTTCCCAACTTATTACTGAACCTAAATTGTCTCATTTGTAAATGATTCAATTTATATTCTAGAAGGTTTTGTAAATATGTTTATCTAATAATCCTAATATACTGGAAACAACTATTAAGATATTTGTTATAAATTACACTTCTAGAGATCTCTATAATGACATTTGATAGTAATAAAATATATACCAACACATGCAAATACACATATATCTATATGTACTATACAATTTATACAATTTTCCAACTTTTATTTAAACACAAGGTTTGTAAAAACATAAAATCAAAAATTCACATAGTTGATTTTTAGTAACAAACGTTTAAAATGATAATAATGACATAATTAATATTACATAACGTTGTTATTTGGTTAGTCAGCTAAATAACACCCTCTCCGTAAAGAAATATAAGTGTTTAGATGAGTTATGGAGGGAGTAGAAATTAAAGTCGTAAATGTATTAGTATGATAAAATAATTTTGCATAAATATTTGGTATAAAATAGTTATTAAAGGAAAGGACCATAAAATAATTTAAGTATAAATATTTGGTATAAAATATTTGGTATTATCACTTGTTTTCTTCTAGTTCTTATTGAGAACCGCCATGTCGATGAGGACCACAAAATAGATTGGTTGCACGCGCTTTTCCTCCGTCTCCCTTTCTCATTGCGCAGACGACCTGCAAGGGAAACCAAAGGGTAATAAGATGGTCGACAAGAAGGACTAGCACAGGCAAAGTGGCATGCATCACGCAGAGAACAAAGGAGGCTTACAGTTCTCTTGCCGTCCACCACGGCAACGACGTAGCCGCGCAGGTGAGTCCCCGCAGCGCCCGCCGGGAGCACGGACATCACGACACCGGACTTCTTTCCTGCCAGCAGGGCGGCAGCGGCAGCGCTTGCGCCGGACGCGCTGCTGCCGAGGAGCACGCTGCCGAGATGAAGGAAGCCATTCACCCGTGCTCCTATACACAATCAATCAAACGTCTCGATCCTTGTCTCATAACCGCCGCTGCCTTGCTTTTTGCTAAAGAGAAAACAAGAAAGGAAAAGAAAGGGGAAGGATTTTGAAATGCACAAGGATGCACGTGCGAGGAGAGCTGCCTTCCCGTCCAAGAAAACCGCATCCTGTCTGTATGCTATGTGGGACCGCCGTGCCTCCTTCCCCTCTCCGTCCAGCTCCAGCCGTGGTACATGGAAGGAAAAGTTGATTTGCTTTATGGTAAAGTAGAAACAGAACGAAGAAGATACCTATCCACTGCATCGCGGTGGACAGCTGTCTGTTCAACCGCCCACAGTCACGGAAGGGAAGGTTCTGGTGGGCTGGCACGCCACAGGCGCATCGCAACCCTGCCGTGCGGTGCGGTATCTGACTGTAGCAATGTAACATATTGGACATTCTGAAATGTTTTTTTTCACTTGTTAGTAATGCGCACGTTCAAATTCAAATTATGCAAAAAGGGTATTTCAATTATTTTTCCAAAAAATTGATTTAGCTAGTTAGTGCATCTCCGACACCGACACTCAAACCATCTGCAAGCGTCTGAACTGTGCATTCTAGACGTGCTTTGTCATCTAACATGATCCTGTATCTGTCAGCTTGACAGTCCAGACGTCATTTTTCCTGTAAATTGGAAGCAACCTAGGGCTGGGGGGCTTAGCAGGAGTCAGGGTCGCTGCCACGTAGGACTCCGACACCCTGACCAATTCAAATCCGTCTCTCTGTCTCATTCTCTTCCACTCTCCTCCTGCTCCACACTGCTATGCATCTACACCATCCACGTCCGCCGCTGCCGATGTACATCACCCACCACCCAGGCATTGACGGACGTTCGCAACCCCCACCCATGTGCCTGTTTGCCTAGTACTACGACACCGCCCACCCAACAATGACTAGGGCACCAATCCGAGAGTGGTTAATGAGAAAAAAAATTAAACATTATATCTCAGATACGCCCATTAATATTGAAACTAATATTTTTCAATTAATCACACCGGAGGAGCACATAAAAGAGACCTTCCTGAATGCACCAGAACCCTGAAAAGGAGTGGAGATCCACCTGTCTCCAACTTGTGGCTTGCGTAAATTCATGTTGTCTCCAATTGGTTTCCTGCGCGCATTCATTACTCTGCTCCATTCTTTGATATTGAGCCTATCATCTTTTAAAGAAGTATAGTATGCACTGCTGTAAGCCGTCGACGGAGTTGGTCATAAGCTAACCATATGCATATGACCTTCGGTAAACATCAAGTCAGGCACGAGCTCCTTCAGGAGCTTCTGTTGAACAACATAACAGTAACATATATAGTTAGCAATGTAGTTTATTTAATAAGAATGTATGCAACCATACTTAACAAAATCATACCATGTTTTTTGCAATGAAATTACCATCATGCAACTCATGGACTAGTGGCACATATACACTAAAATTTGTGTTGATATGATAACTGGTCTTAAAATTGTCAACATCATTTATAAATGAGACAAGAGATCCTTTCTCCTCACAAGTTAGCTTGGAGCCATAAGTGTAGTACGTCTTGTACAGCCTTTTGAGTCTTTCTTGAAGTTAAGAAATAAGTTGTCAATCATAAATAAACAAGATTAGTGGGGATGAACACGAACTATTTTTAAATAAGCAATATAAGTTACTTAAGAAATTTGTTTAACAAACTCACATAGAGGTAGAAATGGAAGAATATCCACATCCACCCAAATGTAGATATTATCTTCACTATCATCTTCAGGACGAATATCGAAGGTTATTTGCATATCCTCCTTAAATCTATATAGGCCTTGCATAGAGCTCCCCCAAGCGTAACCATGTTTAGTCCTAAGGTGAGCTCTCCTCGTCTCCGTATTCTCACTCTCTTGGAAACTGAGCTTCTTCAAGACATATGGTCTTGCATGGCAAGGGATGTACTAGTGGAATTAAAAAACCCCGGAAATTACACGTTGAAGCAAAGAAGCACAAGTCAGGATTAATTACAAAACAATACTTCTCTATGTTTCATACCATACAAACATTGAAGGTCTCTTCCAGCTTGACGGTGAAGAACCTACCATTTTGTTGGTGAGGCCCGTTGCACATATCCTGGTCATCGCAGTAGTAATCAGACTCAGGGATCCTATCATCGCCAGGTATTTCCTGTGTTCAAAATTCAAAGATTATAAATTGACGACAATTACCAGGAACTCAACACACACATCACTATTCACCACGGGCCGACTTTCGGTCTGTCGAGTGTTTCCATGAAAAATTCTCATCTCACATGGTGTATATGGTGGGCACTCCCTCTCTGATATATTCGACTGTCGGTGGTGGTCGCTCCTCCCTTCGTTCCCAAGTGCATTACACTAAAATGTCTAGCACACGGGAACGAAGGAGAAGCGGCCCCCACAACAATAGTCGGGATTCTTCCTCTCTGACACTTGCGACTGTCGATGATGGCCGCTCCTCATTTCATTGGAAAGTGCATTACATCAAAATTTCTAGCACATGTGAATGAACAAGAAGCGACCCCCACGACAACAATCAAGATTCTTCCTCTCTGATATTTCGACCGTATATGGTGGACAATCCCTCACTGATTTTTCGACCGTCCTATAAACAAAAATCAAGAAAAATATAATAAAACAAACTCCCCCTGGAAAGTTGATTGTTTGGAGGGCACCCGTAGATTCGGCTAGCCATGACTTGTGTTTGTATGGTTGAGGGGGAGTAAACTTTTCATTTCTGCATGGGAACTGCCAATAATGTGTTTAGCATGGAAGATATTGAAATCATTTGTCGCGATTTTGATAGGAAAAGCACACCACTCAAAATGTATTCATCTCCGTTTTAAGCTTTGAGCTCTGGCACATCTACAAATATCCGCTTCCCTCTGCGAAGGGCCTTTCTATTTACTTTTATGTTATTTACTTTTATTGTTGAGTAATCACCTTATCATTTAAAGCACCAATTTGGAGACCGCTATTGTCATTCTTAGTTTAACATGCATTGAGTCTAGTTAAGGTTGGATATGAGCATGACTGGATCTATTCTACCATGAATTACAATGTTTAGTCACTGCTTGAACTTTGGAGCAGCTCTGGATTTATGTTTTGGGTTTTCTAAATCTGTGCCCTTGGTTGGTTCGTTGTGCTTAGTTTTCCCCTGGCAACTAATGATGCTCACTTTTACCCTCCCTACTCCACCAGGTGCTCACAAAAACCCAAACAGAGCACTCGATCCAGTCAAAGTCTTTGATCGTTACCTCCTGACTAGTGGGGTCGTTTCGCTCTCTCTCACCATTGTGGGTCGTGGTAGGGGTCGAGGAACTTATGACTAGTGGGGCCACGTAATATCCTGACAGGTGGGGTCACTTCACTATCTCTCACCACAGTTTTGACGCAGTAGAATCCTAACATGTGGGGTCGACACAGCTTATGACATGTGGGGTCGCTTACCCATGCAGGTGGGGGTATGACCACTCTCTCTTCACTGTGATGACGTAGTAAGATCCTAACTTGTGGAGCTAAGACAACTTATGACAGGTGGGGTATATTCTCTCTATCATTTGTCAACGGCCGACCGCTCACAGCCTCGAGCACCATCCCCACAGAGTAGCCATAGCCATGGCCGCAGCTTGCCGACATCACATAATCTATTTCCTGCGGTTACGAGCAGCCGGCGGCGGTGCATGTTTGCCACGTCATCGGCATTTTTTCTCTGCCAACATACCACACACAGAGCTACCGCCCCACCCCTCCCCACCATCTGGATTTTCTCAGGCATCAAAGACAACCACCGACATTATTTCTTAGTAAGCTCTTGGATCCTGACCCCCCTTATTCAAGCGCTTCTGAACCCTTTCCATTAATCTCGTCTGAAGACCTAATTTCAGGTGCGCCATCGCGTTAAATGTCCGGTCGTAGCGGTTACAGTAGTGAGGGTGGCAATTCGATCATGTCTTGGCCATGCTCACCTACACTAGATTTGGAGGAGGTTCAGGTAGCTAGTGCTCACATCTTATTTGAATAATCCCTTGTTTAATTTTTAGTGTTAATTTACTTTTGGATGGATTATTACAGTTTAACAAACAGGCTGATGATCCTTGGTATATTGCATACCAAGATGAGTCAATCCAGTGGGGTAGAGAGAAGATGGCATTGGAGGAGGTGGTGGCTAATTTGGGTGTTGAATTAGCTAGTAAAAACATATTGATTGTTGAGCTAAAGCATACTATTGCGGAAGAAAGGAGAATTGCTCGCAACGATAAGTTGAAACGAGAGACTGATCTGGCCATATTCGATAATGTGATAGAGGAGCTGCAAATGGATGGAGAGGAGAAAACAAGAGTCATACAAAGACTTGAAGTGAAGGCAGAGGAGAAAAACAGATACATGGTGGCACTTACAATAGTTGTTATCTCTTTACTAGCTCTTTACTATGTAGTTAAAGTACATTGAAATAAATTAATTTAGAGATCTCCAGATATGATGGGCTATTGAGCAAGTTTGTACCCCCGGAATGTGGGCAAGATGTGACATCTTGCTAACACCTTGGAATTTAGTCCAGATGATATGCATCTTTGTTTGTAAAAGTTCCAGGCAAAAGATGCCCTTTCTTTTTAGGGCTCCCTTCTTTTTATTAGGCGTCCACACAATATCCAGTTTCAATACAAATCGAATGCTAGTTGGTGTTTGGTGCCCACAAATTGGAAATTGAAGGAATTCAAAACATCATGGTCTGTGAACTGGTCCACTTCAAATTAGCCTTGCATCCAAATGCTTAGGGATCCCAAATGTTTATTACACCAGCATGTTCAAGACAACAGCTTGAGAAACATAGCAAATAATGCTAGTACTAACACACATTTCAGCACAAATTTCTCTCCCTCTAATTTCTTCCTCTTAACCCTAAGCTGGTCAATAGCAGCAAATTTTTCACCATCTTTCTTCACTAACACCTCAATTTGCATATCCTTCTTCTTCGTCAAATCATCTGTCCAAGCATTCCTCTCTAGCAGCTCTTGATTCCAAGCTCTACAGGCCTGCAATTCAGTAAGAAGTCATGGATCATTTTCTCTTTGCATTGCTCTTTTGAGCCGACACACCATGTCACACAAATCAATCAAGTGTTGCTTCAAGAACTTGGGCACTTTTGCATCGACCCATTCGAAGAACTTACAATCACCAACCTATGATATTAACATTATTTATAGTAAGTTACAATTTTCATTTAATGGCCAAAAAACTAGGGAAATGAGAAGAAATAGGAAATCACCCGAATTCTTGTGCAATTGTAAGATCTCCATCCTGGGTTGTCATCGCTCCAAGAAATCCACTTGGAAGCCTTCTCTTTGCACCAGCATGGTGTTTTTGGATACTAGTCCAGCGGCTTTTGTCTGTACGGTATTGGGGAAGAGGATTCCTCTTCGCCGCTATACCATGCAGTGCTGTGGATGCTAGATCTAGACATGTCCTAGCTTTATGCAGACTTACAAAATTAAACAAACAACATGTTAATGGCCATAAAGTAGATCAATGTGCGGTAGAATTGGTGAAAAACTAGCTCAATGTGCATTAGAATTGGTGATAAACTAGCTCAGTGCGCAGTACCATTGGTGATAACTAGCTCAATGTGTAGCACTGGTGATAAACTAGCTCAGTGTGTAGTACCATTGCTGATAAACTAGCTCAATGCGTGGCATTGGTGATAAACTAGCTCAATGTGCAGTGACATTGGTGAAAAACTAGATCAATGTGTGGTATTGCTG